>NW_025336072.1:5650051-5662551 GCF_004798865.1 Varanus komodoensis | reverse complement strand
CATTGTTCTGTGAGCATTTGCTCAACTGCTAGTAAGACATGTGGCTGCTAGTGGAATGCCACTTGTAATTTTTCCACTAGTGCTCTATTCTGAAGCTGAGACTGATGAAATTAAATAGGAGATGGTAGAACTCTTCAGGGTTGTCTTGGGCTCATTTCATGCTGACCCTATGGATGCCACACAGAGGTAGGTCTGCAAGGCACTTCTAAGATAAAATCTGGTGTATGTGCCAGGATTTAGACTCTAGTGATAGAGAAGGTGAATCAGATGAGATATCCACAGCATGGTCCAGTCCAATTTAGATGGATGAATTTCAATTGAAGCTGCTTGAAGAATTCTGAGCTACACTTCCATGTTGGATCCTTGCTCCTCTTGGCTTGTAAGAATGAAGAAGGAACAAAGAGCTGCCTGGGCCAGGGAGGTGAATAAAGCCTCTTTGTGAGCAGCAGTGGTCCTGAGCTGCATGAATGAGGCAGTGGTGAGATAACTCCTGAAGTCCAGGAACTCCAGGAAATCCTCCTTGAACCTGGAAGATTTTAATCACTTCAAGCTGGTGGCAAATGTTCCCTTCCTGGGCAAGGTCCTTGAGCAGGTGTTAGCCAACCAATTCCAGATGTTCTTGGATGAGACCAACTATGTGGATCCATTCAATTCTGGGTTCAGGTATGTGAACAACATTGATTGTCCTGTACATTGACCTATGCCATGAGAGAATCATGGAGAACATGACCTTTTAGATACTTTCCTTGTGTCAACCATAGTATCCTTCTGAGGTGACTGTCTGAGCTGGGAAAGGATGTATTGCATCGCCATGACTCTACTCCTACTTGGATGGCTAGAGATTTGCATTTTTTGCAATCAGTATGCAGCTATATTTGCAAGTCTACTTCTCCGGGATCAGTGCTTTGCTACAGCAATGCATAAGATGTTGGCTAATAAAACTCAGTCCAGACAAGTTCTGGTTCTTCTGACAGTGTTTATCCTGTTCTGGATGGGGTTGCTCTTCCTCTGAAATAGCATGTTCATGGCCTGGGGGTGTCCTGGAGTCACTTTTATCACTTAAAGCTCAAATGGCTTCAGTAGCATAGAGTAGCTTCCATCAGTTTTCGCTAGTAGACCAGCTATTTTCCTGTCTGGATAGAGATAATCTGCCTTTAAAAGTCTGCATTCTTCTGGTGGTGCACTCTATATGGAACTGAAGAAAAGACTATTCAAAAACTGTAGTGGCAGCCAAGGTTAATAGCAGGAACAAGAAGGCTCACTGTTGCTGCTGTTGGCCTGCTACACTCCTCCCACCACCTTCCATCTGGACCCAACCCCAGTGGGTGGCAGTGGCCAAGTTGGGACGAGGGTCCTGTACCTGTGGTACACAGGCAGTGCACAAAAGCAGGAGTCCAGGCAGGACGCCTCCTCCACTTGGGCTCTCCCTGGCCTATTTAGCAGTCCACCCCCAGGCCTGTCCCCTCCACTCCTGATCAACTTGCCTGCCATGGACCTGTGCCGTGAACGAAAGACACCATTGCCACTGTTGTCCTGCTGCTCTCCTTCCACCTTCTTCCATCTGGAGTGAACCCCAGGAAGTGGCAGCTGCCAGGCCCAACAGAGACAGATTTCTGGGGCACCTCCTCCACCTGGACCTATTTGCACTTCAGAGACCTTGCACCTACACATGAAACCACTGATCCTACAAACTTGATTTCTTTGATTACAAAGGTTTTTGGTCCTTTCTTCTAGTACCACAAGATGCCACAATGCCCTGCTGCCTCCTTCCCTGCCAGTGCAAAAGACTCAAAAACAGTTACCAGGGAACTCTGGGATTTAAGTTGTTGAGAGCACATATTATGTATGGTAAAACATTCCTGGCTTTCAAACTTCAATTCCAAGAATTTCCTTTAGAAGCACATACTCTCTCCCTCCACCTTGCTCCTTCCTTCTCTCTCTTCCCAGCCCCTTTCATATGTTGTCTACCAGCCGCTGACCCTGTTTTGCAATTACCTGACCTACCCCTGGTGCCTATCTGCCAGGCATCTACATACATAACTTTCTATTGCATCTGGAAAAGTGATGTTACTGTACCTTCTTCTCTTATGATGTACCTTGGAGTCTAACTACAGATTACATTAAAATATACATAGCAAACTCCTAACTCCCCCCGGCCCCATCCAGATTTTCAGAAGGCTGTAAATCTTGAAAGGACTGGGGAGAACATTTAACTTTTTCTTCTTGTTGGGCGTTTTCCCACTTAGACTGCCCCATGAACGTCTTTCCTTACTCTTTGAGCTTCTTTGCTGTCAAAAAGAATCTAACCATTGCAAGTAGCTTCAGGCTCTGACTCCTGCAGGATTAGGCAAAATATGCTGTGGTACGCTAGTTATTGCATATACCAGGAATGTGTGAGAATTTCATTTCAGTTTGTTAAACATCAGAACTGGCCCTATTTGCACTTCCAAATGTGAACATGAGCTCATTTCAGGGGGCAAAAATTTATATATTTCTAAACATGTAACATTCCTAAGCATGTTCACAAAATATGTTCATTATATAAGTGTGCACTTCAAAATACACATTATGAAAGAAATTAATGTTGTTATTTATTTGAAGTATTTTTATACTATCCCTTGGTTAAGCAGTTTTGCAGAGATTTCTACACATAATCAGTTAAAGAAGACACAATTCAGTACTGGGATAAAAGTGCACATTGGGATACATACTTTAAAAAGTGTGCATCCAAATGCATACTTCTTTCCTTCAAACTACAGGAACAAAAAGGTCAGGAAAAGGAATGAGCTTTGAAGCGGAACTCTGGCACGTTCAAGACTTGCCAGTTCTTTTGTGTCTAAGAACATACTGCAAAGTGAGAAGAAAGGAGGATGCCTTGTCCCAGCATAGTGGGGGAAGGAACTTGTGAGTTTGTGACAAATGGATCACTTTTCCTGCTCAGCATGCTTTCACTGTTCTGTGTACAGCGGGGCATGCATGTAAACCCAGCTCTTTCTCTTGCATGCCTCCCCCTATTCAAGTGGAAACAGTTTCACGCTAGAATTACTCATGATCAGAAAGGATGTCTGTTGAGGAACCAACGGTAGTGCAAGAATGCTGTATTAATATGCTGCGCTGAGGGCATTATTTACCTGCAGGTCAGTTAGGTAGGTACTTGTAAAGAACTTGTTGCTAACTTTGGGAAATCAATGTTATTGTAACTAAACTTGCTGTACTTATTTCCCATCTACTTAAAAAAACACAAAGAACAGTAGAGAGGCAGCAAATGTTGCAGAACTGGAAGCAGATGTTGGAAGTGATGGCATTAGTAACAGAATCAGTTCTAGCCAGCCGTTCAAATTTCTCAAACTCCACAAGATAAATTTCTGACACTGTGTCAGTAATTGAGGAACTGGAGATTTTAGAAGATGGAAAGAAAATATTAATGCTTATTCCTCCAGGATGAGGATTTGTTTTCTAAATAATTTAAAGAAAAGGCAAGAGGTTCTGATGGCCTGTCTGAAAGAACACATATACCTTGTGATGCCCTCCTCCTCCCAATAACCCGACTGCCCTAATCCTCATTCACTGAAGGGAAATTAATAAGCCTTGACATTAGATATGTCTAAGGCTATTTGTGATAATCATAATAACATTGAACCATGACAGGCTAAGAACCCAAGTTGACATGTCTACATTCAGGCACTGTCTCAAAATACTGCCTCTGTTGCAATATACAATTGGTTGCCAACATCACAGAGCCAGCACTTTCAGTATTGAACATGACACAGTCCTTTGAGCTTTCAACTGCTAAATGTGAAGAGAGTGGTTAGATAAGGGGATACAGAGAGAAGTAAAAGTACTTTAGAACTTATTGGAGCAGGAAGGAATATGTGAAGCTACTAATGCTTTCTTAGCCCTAGAAGTTCCTCCTTTCTGAAAGACGTAAAGAAGAATAAGATTGTAACAAGTACTTCTGCTGGGGGTTCTTAAAAAAACTATTATCTCCCTTGCCCCCCCCCCCCCCGCCCCACTGTCTATCACATGTATAGAGAAGCCAGGTCTCAGATCCTAATTTTTAATTTAGAGTAAAGGCAAGAAAAAGTCTTACTGCTGTATAAATCTATGCCAGAAGTTGTATAGGACTTCTTCCTAGCTGAAGACATATAGGATTTTGTTCTTAGTTTCTTAAACCATATCTGAACTGTGAAAGTGTAATTTTAAAAATTATCTTAAACCAGCCCATGGACACACGTGGCTCATGGCTGGCTGGGGAACGCAAGAATTTTTAAGACAATCTGTGTCTTTATCAATGAGGAGTCCTTGCAGTTCTTCTGATATTCAGCTCTTTCACCCCCCTCCCCCCGCTTTCTAAGTCCTGACTTGGTTTTACTTACCTGTTGCCTCACAAAGGCAGTACTAATCCTATAGGAGCATCTATGATTACAGAGACTACACAGAAGGAGTATTATATTCAAGGAAGGGAATTATATTCCTATTGTGAGATGCTGGTGATTAAGCTGAGTTGCAGAAAGAGCCCAATCTTCATTTCCAGTGTGATGGGCTGGGTAGGAAGGTTTAAACTTAGCCAGTGCATCACAGTGCAGATATAGACCAGGACCCCTCCGTAGCTCAGCAGAGCTCTCTTTGTTACCCAGCTGTACTGTGTAGAAGTCTTTACTTCCAGGGTATCACATTGAAATGTAATCAAAGGGATGGGTTCATGAGAAAGAGGTGCTACCTGTGTGGATCATCTTGGAGAGTCTTATGGGCCATGTTAAATTTTCCAGGCTTGCTATCCAGACTATGGGATGTGATGAGCAAAGCCTCATCTGTCTTTGGCTGAAGCAACCTGAAGTGGGATGCCGAATATGATTATTTCTTCAGGAGTCATTTTCATTTGCCAGGTTTTCATAACCTTACCTGCTTATGCATTACTTTTTACATAAGGACACATTTCAGGTTAGTACTTTTATATCCTACTAGTTGCAATGGGACAGTTTTAAGTATGCGTTTAAGTTTCCTATTGTATTAATCTGATATAAAATATCTCAGAGCAGGATTGGTTGCACCTTAAGTACATGTGGTTTTCCAGAGGGTATGTAAGGCCTTTTGTGAAACTTTTCATGATAGCCATTTGAAGGTCTCAGTCCCCAAGTATGTGTCCTGCAGATAATTTTAAAAAATTTAGATTTGTCTTAATACAGTAAAAATTCCCCATATGCCCACCATATATGAAGAAAGGCAAAAGAATGACAATCCTCTCTAGAAATGTGTTTGTAAACTCCAGCAGTGATTATGATTCATATCAGTGATGGTGAAAACTGTACAAGTTAATTAATCTGAGACATGGAATAATAAAAGATTGTAGACTGAAAAATAGGACTATGTACATTTAAGGGGTAGAATGAATGTGGTATACTCTTTATTTAATCGGTGAGAACAACACTGCCTATTATAACACAAGCTGCATCACCCACTGAGCACTGCATGCATCATGAGCAGGTAGACCCCATGGCTGAGATCCAGTGTATATGTATTGTGCTTGGAGTGTACTTTCCTCATACATCAGCATTCTGAGGGCCGTGCTAGATGTGCCACTAACTGAACCATCAATTCTGGGTTGTTTATACATATTCACATTTAATTATCAATTGCAGCATTGCCCATTCCACCCCTCAATTTTTTTCAGGACCACAGAACTTCAGAAAGTGGTTAAAAATTACCTCTCTATGATGGTCCTGATTAAACTTCCCCCTCAAAGCTGCTATTAAGGGAAGCTTCTGTGGCTGTAAATTGAATGTTTTCTTCTAGCAGGGATATTGTTAGGCTTGGCCCTGGCTCCAAATGTATTTCTCAGGTCCCCAGATCTATTCCCTGCAGATCTGGGTATGCATTGATACCAATGGATCTTTTCCCCTCAGTTTAATTTCCTGACAGGGGTCAATTTTCCAAGGAGATTGTAGAAGGAGAAGGAAGGATTAACTGTCTCCTCTTGTCATGTGACACCCACATTCCTGCAAGTCCCCTCCTATATAGCAGTTAAACCTAGAAAAAGAAATCTTTTATCTTTGCTTAGAGATGATCTGAGGTAGGGTTCAAATGAACTGAAGGAATTATGTTATTGAAGATGATTCAGATGAAAAATTAATTGGATGGCCTTGCCACTTGCAGAATAAATCCTTGTAAATATTTTTGTACATTTGGATATAGATAAACATCAATATATGCAAATTTTATGCAGATTTTAATGTGTCTTATGGGTCTGGGCCACAAATCTTTTAAATGCCTAGCACTTAAGTGCCTCCATACCCTACTTTCCAGGATTAACAACAGCTGGTGGGCAGCAGGATTTTGATTGGTATTGTGGCAGGTAATGAAAGGTATTCTCTTCACCTGGTCTTCCATGTTCACCAGTTGCAGGTAAAAATGGCTTCCCCTGCCACATCTGTTATTGACAGCAAATGACATATTTAGCTTCATAGCTTGATTCTTCCTGAATGTTATACCATTCCTCAGACACAGAATGTGGCTGGAAATCCTGAAACCATTTTCAAATGTGAGGCTTTAGTCCTGTTCCCATTTAACTCTGAGTACTGAACCCAGTGGTGTTTACATCTCTCTGAAAAGGTATGGGCTTGCATTGTGAATTTGTATTTAGCCTTTTGTGTGCAATTTATATAGGCATCCAATTGCTGTTTATGTGGAATAGGAAATAGAGGACAGGCAATGGAAATGCAAATGAGCATTTTGGCTGATATGGTTTTACAGCAGTATTAGAAAGCCAATTGAAGTAAAAGTTGCATACATATTAATGTGTGAAACTTCCAAAGAATTCCTTTTCTAGTCATCACTTTTGGTAGGTCCCTGCAGAATATTAAGAAATCATGTGCCTTTCACAGATTAATCCCAGTAAATTTCTGCTTAGCATACACACTTGGGCTATTTTGTATCATCTGTTGAAGAAAATACAGCCAGTGACTAAGGAATAAAATATTTAACTTTTTTTGACAAGCCAACTGAGAGAGAAAGGAAGAAAGAGAGAGAGAGAATATAATCTCATCCATGTTTAAATGCTCCACACCAGGTGAGCTTTCCCCCCAAATTTCCTTTATGCATGATTTTTAAAATGTATTTTTCAGTTGAGGATGTGAAGAATAGATTTTTACTTTCCTTCCCAAATATATCTGGCACTGTGTTGAGAAATGGTGCCAGAGATGAAATAAAATTTCCCTTAATCAGAATGACACAATTCCAAGAATGCTTTCTAGGGAAGTAAAAACATATTTTGCAGAATGGGCCCCCTAAAATACACCATACATGTTGTATTAGTAACAACAAATATTGTAATAACAACACTAGCCTCCTGGAAAGTGATTTTTGAACGATGTTTGTCATACACTTGGTCTTATTTTATACCCTTTCCTTTAAATTAAAGCAAAGAGTGTGTATGTGGGGGAAACAATGCCATCTTCCTGAAAGGAAATAGGTAATAAGATCTCATTCAGGGTTTCATATTCATGTTTTTTCCTATTTGTATTCAAAGAAGTTGTGGGTGGGGAAGCAAAGTCACCCTAAATAGCACCTGGGACACCAATATCTTTACATGCCTTCCTCCACCCCTTTTATATAAACTTTTTGTCTTCTACCCCCACCCCTATTTATAAGTATTAATTTTTACAGAAAGGCTTGGATTAGTGTGAGGTCATACAAAGCATCTGATGACAAAATATCCAAGTGTATGTATAAAACACTGTTTTGAATCTTTTCTTTTTGCTTTTTTAATCTGAGCAATTACATTGTTAATTAATAGATTCCCCCCTCCATTTCCCCCCTTTTCTTTTCTTTTTTTACAGCAAATGTTGTGTTTTACTGCCAGCATGATCTCACTGCTTTATGGTATCGATAAATGAAGGCACACCTGCACTATAAAATGCACTTTATATGAAGCAGGCCATTCATGTTTTTATAGCCCATTTTTCACCCATTGTTCTTGGGTCATGTCATAGGTGTGTTGTAATGCATGGTGGAGGTGGGTAGCTTGAAGATCAGTTTAACAAGATTGCCTAATTTCACTAACCTTGGAGCCAAAATCTGGTCTGAAAAATGCAGAATTAATATCCCAGCAGGCATACTAAAATGATGTCACTTCCTCAGAATTGTCCAAGACAAACATTTATTTCCAGATCACTTGCACTTAGAGCATGAATTGTACTTCATTTCTTGTCCCTTTTGCTTACTATTCATAATCTCACCCCCTCTCCCCCTCCACTGCCGCTAACAAATTTAATACTAACCTGGTGAATGTCTGAACTTTCCTGGCTCTTTGTAAAGCTCATAGGTTTTATTATGTTGGTTCATATATTATAACAAGGTTCATTCCAAATGTAATGATGTTTTTGGAGACTGTAAACTTATGAGCCCTTAAAAAAAGTTTTTTGCATTTTGCAATGCATGAGCAAACACACAAGTTTCATACAAGCTCCTATTACCTAATTAGGAAGGGCAAAAAAAGATTACTTTTCCTATAAACTTGGAAGACTTTTTGAACTGAAAAGGAAAACAGCATGATTTCGCTTTTTATTTATTAATTTCACATTATTTGAGGGCTCATAAAGATTGGAACTAGTGACACTGTCAAGAGCCAAATAGGATTCAAGAAGTCACTCCTTACACTGCATTGCCTGTACATTTTAACCCTGATTTGCATCATGTTTTCCCAGGAAAGATAGAGGTCCTCATTCAAACAGCAGACAAGAACACATAAAAAGGAAGGATTAGAGAGGATTGAGAACTTTGATCTTTGTAAATTCCTGTATGAAATGACCTGATCTACACCTCTTAGACTAATGTGTGGATCAGAACTTAGTGCTACACTGGATTTAAAATATTGTGTGCAATTATTGTGACACAGTCCTCAGCAATCTCAGTGAATCAAAATACACACACATACATTTAAATATACATTTTGAGAGCAAACATATTTAAATATCTACTGAACTATTTATTTATTTAGAAAATTTCTATGCCTCCCCATTCGCTGAAGCCTCGGGGCGGCTCACAAACTCATATTCAAATAAGTATTTCAAGATGATTAAAAACAATGTGTTGATTAATGCAGAAATGGAACACAATTATGAGTAACAACATATGAAAGTGACACAGACTAGAAACAGAATCAACTGTCTCTAGATAAAATACAGCTTCACCTAGAACATGATTCTGGATATTGCTCTCAGGCAGGATTTCCCAGGGTAATTTGCCCAAAATGGGAGAATTGTCCCCACCATCCTTATCTGTTTGCCTCTGTCCATCTAACTTTCTCAGTGAGAGGAGTGTGTGTATAAAAGCACATGGAATTCTGAATATGTAAATCCACCCTAAGGCTGCAGTGCTAAGCATGATCACCTGAAGGTAAAACACAATGAAATTGAATGAAAATAAACATAAAATGCAATATACTCTGAGAGATAACTACAACCGCTGATAAAATTACCTCAGCACAGCACTCCTTAAAAATATAAGCAATATTTTAAAAAATCAGCAATTTTTAAAATGTTTGGTGAATAAGAACATCTTTCCCTGGTGCTGAAAAGATAGCAATGAAGGTGCCAGGCATAATTCTCTGAGAAGCATATTCCATAGATGGGGTGCTAGGCCCTGAAAAGGCCCTTTTCTGGCTTGCTGCCCTCCTCACCTCTCTAGGGAACAGTTCCCTACAAAAGACCAATCTTAGTGGTTGGGTAGGTTCCCTGTCTGTTTTGCAGTTCTTTCCCTTTTCTAAAAGGTTGAAATACTTCTCCTAAGGCTTCTTGGCAACTTTAAACTAAAATAAGGTAATTTTTTGGTCCACTCCTTTTTCCTTGGTCAGGGCCATCCCACTGCCTAGACGATGGAAAATGCTAAAAGATTTTGGGAAAGTTTTTCATGAAGAATGACATTTGACAAGGAAGTTGGAAATTGGGGTAAACGCAATGCTTATGTTGGCTTCATGTCCATAGCGGATGCTTTGAAAGTAGATACTAGAAAAGTGTAAGTAATGCAAAAGATGCCTCATTCAGTGGATGTGAAGAAAGTTCAAAGATTCTTTGGAATGACAAACTACGTGACAGAGTATTGCAATGTGAACCAATCTGACAGCTGCCACACAAGAAGGTAATGGTCCAAAAGCCATCAGGAGGCATTTGAGAAGGTTAAGAACACAGGAGTTCTGTACTGAAGTCTTACAGTCCCAAAGAGCATGTGTCTTTACAGTGTGATGTGTTCCTCCTCCTTTTCAGATTCTTCATCCACCCCTACAAGTATCATCCTAGCCAATAGTGCATATTGAGAAACACTTCAAGTAGAACTTGCTTCACAAATTCAGTGAAGATGTCTTAGTGGAGAAGAACATAGTATCAGTACATATACTGAAGTACCTACAAATTTCCTGATCCTGTCCATCTGCACACATCAGCACCAAGAGTCCACAGACAGTCAAACTTATCCTTTAAGGATCAAATGGAGGATATGTTGCCAGGTGAAGCTGCACATTCCTTCGAAGGAGACAGCAGATCAGTGTACAGAATGGGATAATTTTTAGTAAAACGTTTAGTATACTTTTTAGTATATTTTTGCATGTAGGTATCATCTCTGCAGCCTTGTGCTTAGCCATAATGAAAATGATACATTTCACACAAATGAGAATTGAAACATATTGCTCCTGGAAAGCAAGACAATATGGATACTGGCCGAGCATAAAAGCTTAGTTGAAAGCATACATGGAACAATGTGAGATCCGTAATCTACATGGAAAAGAACAACTGAACACTTTACATCAACCTGAGAGCCTACCCTGAAAAAAAGTTGGTTCATATGGCAAGAGAAACATTAACTCTTAATAGTCAATGAATTGTTTCTAAAACTTTAGGAAGAGAGAAGCACTGCCAGATTCCAGATCCTAAGCCGTCTTAAGGAACCTAAATGGTTCACTTTGTCCACTACAGAATAATAGATACTACTATTTAATGGACCACAAATTTCAGGATGTGTGAGAAATCTGATAGGGAAATAAAAATCCAATTGATTTTCATGTGAATCACAAAACCTGGATTCTGGTTTGGTATTTCTACACTGGGATCTACTTATTGTGGTGTGAGTCAAACTAGCTTGTGGACTTCCGTCTGTAAGGGGGATACAATTCACACATTTTTAATCACTAGAAAAATCTGTACAAATAAACATCCCTAAGCCATATGGCTGTAGCATGATTTGTGCAAATTATACACATTACACAAATCTATTGATTTCTGCAAATTACAGTTTGTGCAAATTGGCTGCTTTTGCAAAACTCATGTTAGAAACTTTTAGTTTTCAGATCCTTATTTGTACAAATGTTATTGCCAGTTTTTTTAAAAAAATATTGTTCATCTTAGAGACAGAATTCCATGACATTTTCCAAACTTGGTTCACCACTGATTAGAAGTGTGTGGGAAATCCATTGAGCTTAAACAAGTCAAATTTCCCTGTTTCAGTACACCCTTAACCATAAGAAGTATTTGGAGCATTCTGGACCCAATGGGAGTTTTACTTCACTTGCCTATTTTACTTCACTTGCCTATTGCTACAACAATGGCAAACCTGAATCCGTCATCAAAATGGCTAACAGAATTTTGACAAGGAAAGCCAGAACTGATCCATATTCAGCCAATCTAGACCACAGTAATACATCCTCACAAGGTTTGAATGTATTATATTTGAGTCCAGCACAAAGGCTGGTGGGTGAAAAAAACAAGGACTTTGCTACCAATGTGGGCCAACTTACTGCTGCCAGAGGGTCACAACAAACTGATAGCAAGACAGAAATTAAGACAGAACTGTAAGTCAATTAAGGATCTACCCAACCTACACGTAGGTGAGCAAGTTTGGATGTGGCCAGCAGGAAACAGAATAAAGAGTCAACAGTGGAGTTCCATCAAAAGACCTAACCCTTATTCAGAGTATTGACCCTTGAAAACTATGTATTAAGAATGAATCAGAGGCACTTGCAAGGCAGCTGGTGATCAGTAGCAGACTCTGGATAAGCAGATCAGGATGAAAAGAGGCAATTTCAAGAAGTAGAAGATATCACTCTAGTATTTCACCCTCAAACTGGGGAGATCTTAGATCTTGGTAGGCATGTCATGAGCAGAGCCAGCTGGAGCCAGGGGTCAGACTAGATGTCCCGGGATGTCCCTTCTGTTTCTATGTTTTTCTATTTTTTTCCTGCCCAAGTCAATAAAAAATAGACTAGTTCTCATTCACCTCAGCTCATTTTAAGATGCTGCAGATGCCAATTATTGCCAGGAGAGAATGAGTTCTGCCATAGCAAACAAAGTAAGACTTGGGCAGGTCAGTTGGTACAAGCCCCCCCCCCCCAAATCTAAAAGACTATATTTAAACACAAGGGGACATATGGGTATTTTGAAACAGTAAAGTTGTATATAGTATTCTTGGATAAAGCTATATTAAAAAGAGCTATGTAGGGCAGTCTGTGAAACTAG
>NW_025336072.1:5577551-5645051 GCF_004798865.1 Varanus komodoensis | reverse complement strand
AGTTCATTTTCTGATATATGGACCTTGTCATTTTAACAGACTTACTGTTCATTTAAAGTAAATTAGAATTATAGCCGACTTCTCAAAAGGCTTAGCATATGACAGGGGACTCTGCAGTAACACTAAAACACATACTGTATCCATCTTTGATCTATTACATCTCATCATCTAACAATGACTGGAGGAGTTGGATATGTAATAGACATGCTGTATTTGCTCACAGGAAAAAAAAAGCCCCATTCTGAACTGTGGATTATAACACTGAATTTGTTCTTCATTTTAAAGAATGACTTTCTCCATAGCACCTGATCCTTTTAAAAAGATAATTAAAACTATTGTAATGTTTACTCTAACAAGAACCTCTGGTGAATCTACTGGATTTTATTTTATTTTTGAAGGAAAACTCTAAAGCTGAACTCTTTGAATGATGGTATGCTAAAACTGTTTAGTGAAATGCTCAAGCAGAGTGTCTTCAAAAGGGCTATTATTCTTCATGTTGTTGAGGACAGGGAGGAAATGGCCTTACAAAGGTACAGAATTGTGTGTGCTTGCATGTGTGTTTGTGTATAAATGCTAAGTGTATACATGCAAACAAAAAATGCCAAATTGAATTGTATTTAAGGTATGAAAGAAAATCCAGTTCCATAAGTCACAGAAATTCTTTTTGTTCACATGAATTTACTTGAGCAAAGAATACACTTTTCAGAACCTCCCTTACTTGGAGAGTGAAGTGATCCCTTTTTTGTGTATTTCTGCTATTGGGCTTGTTTCTATGATATTTCTCCTTACACACACTGTGACTTTGGTTTGATGAAAAAGACTTACTTCCCTCCAATGCATCACTAGCTTATGCCAGTGAAAACAAAAGATTTCCTGAATACTTTTAATATTTTCTTAAAGAAATTGAAAGCAAGCAGTAGAAATAAAACCATACATCCTGCTCCTAAGTATACATGAACAATAAATGGACAGCTTAGTTAAGAAAGGCTTTTGCTCACTCCTACCCCTGGCAAGCAAGATAAAATGTGCTTGATGCAAACATTTCAATGAACACAACTGACATTTGAAAATGCAGATGTTTATGATGTGAATAATGAATGGAGAACATAGTTTATTTGTTTTTAACAAAGTAACATACAAGTTCATCCAGAAATCTTTAGCAGCCATGGAACACTCTGCATGATTTTGTTTTATTTTTAAAAATATACTTAGCAAATAAAATGCAAGTCTTTTGGCCTTACTTTTTCAAGAACATAGCTTACTAAACTATGTTCAGTAATAATTGTAGACTGTTCCAGAATCGTTGTAAAAGGTGATAGCAGTGGATGGAATTGTAGATAACTAGTGATCAGTCTTTAAGCAGGTTAACAAACTTTAAAAAAAATGTGTATTTCAGTCATAGTAATTTATTTATACAATATCAATTACTGTTAGGTGTTATTTTGAAAAAAATTAAAAGAGAAGAAAATTAATCTTCAGTCCAATTCTATGCATGTTTAATGACAAGCAGGTCCTATTAATAACAGTGGGTCTTACTCTCAGGTAAGTGCCTAGGATGTCAAGTTTCTGAATAGCAACTTGGCATGGTCAAGCCATTGATCTGGTACTATGCAAAATGCATCTGACACAGCTCTTCATTAGTCTACTGAGACTGGATGTTCTTCACATTCATTGTGATTAATTCAGACAGATATTTAACTTAATAAGGTAAACAAATAAACAAAAATACCCTTTCAGTGTCTTAAGATATTTAGATCCTCAACTGGGTTTTCTGGACTAATGTTTAAAATTTACACTTTATGTTAGTTTCACACATACATGTCAAGTTCCCCTATGGAAAAAAAATGCATGCACACATGATTGGAAAATAAAAAAGGAGAAGGAGGACAGGTTAATAATCTGCAAATGGAAAGGGAATGGCGGAAATAACGACATGGACACTAAGCTTGGGTAATGGCTTGTCTGCATAAAAGTAGAAGTCAGGCAGTTTGACACCATCAGTCAAAAGAAACATCCATTCCAGGTAAATGTAGGGAATTATTGCTTAAAGAAACTCAGTTGAATATAAAAGTAGCAGGGTATCTTGTTGAACAAGGTGATGTACAGTTGGTGTAGAGCTAAAACTGGTGTACAGTTTTTGTACCTTTTGCCTTTTCTGCTTCATAAGATTTTCTGACTATGTTGTAAGTGTAGCTGTTGTTTATCTAGAGGTAGAGACCATGATGTATTATAGGAATTATAAATGGCCAGCCATCAGTTCCTAAATGCCCAGTTTTAATGAAACACACCATTCCCCACACTATAGAGGAAATCAAGATTCATTCTTTGATATTGAAAAGAATTTGTTAACTCTACTTTCCAGAGAATTAGAAACATCTAATATTAGTAACAAATCACCAAGAATACCTTTAATGTATTATATTATATTATATTATATTATATTATATTAATTTACAGCGCTGCCATCCAGCATGCTATTCTATGTTAATGTAACTGTTATATAGCTATATTAAGCAAAACACAGATACATAGTGACAATCAGTTTAAAGAAGCATCTGATTCTAACTATACCTTATGAAGTATCTTGTTCTCTTAAAATATCATCAAATACTACAGGCTTCATGAAACTGTGTGGACTGAAATACTGTAATTTTGAAGCCTGTTCTATAATAATGATGCTGCAGTTCAAAGTGCTTTGTATGCCTTTTTCAATTTGACATGCAAATGTCAAAGTTTGTCACTATTATATCTTTATATTCCCAATGAAATGACTGCTCCAAAGTGCTGATTTAGTTTCTTCCTAGGTAAAAATATTGCTTTGCAAACCAACCAGCTTTTGATATTTGACAAAATAATATGCATCTCATATTTGCTCTTACAAATAAAGAGTATAAAGAGTGTGTATAAGCTGCCCTGCTTTTGCAGAGGTTGGGTCACTGCTTATAAAAGCATTGCCTAATTTTAGTTTAAAGGTTATGTCAAACCTCATTTCAACCAGTTCTTTTCCATAAGTCAAGTATAATGAGAGTTTTTAGACTACTTAACATAATACTTGGGATGGAGGATCCTGGAACAGCTAATTGGTACTGTTCTTTCTCTGACAAGAGATCTACCTACACTGCGATTTTGAATCTGGAACTGCCTTTCAATAGTTTTGTAGCAGTGATGGGTTTTTAAAGTCCCTTTTCCTTTAATTCTTTTCTTTCTTTAATGGGTGACTGGATAAATTCAGTGGTGGATTTTTGTGACACTAAAGCAGCAGATAAGTCTATGATGCACTCTAGCTATGTGGTTTAAAAATCCCTTACCATATGTTTTCTCACTGGAATGCCTCATCTTGCAAAATTACAGGAACCGAAGCTTAAAAATACAATTAGGTAGTTTTAAAATGAAGTATTAAAGAAATATCACATATTTTCAAATATGCCTGCCATGATTTCCCCCTTCTCCTATCTGGCTTTTCTTTTTCTGTTTTCTCCTTTGTGCTGCTTTCTTTGAGTTGTTCAAGAAGCTCCTCTGTATTTGATTGTTGTACTAATCATGCTCCACAATTCTTTTTTTCTGATTAGGTTACATGGGCTGTGGTTAAATTATAAATGAAAGAATGAGTTTCCAAAGTGCTTGTCATAACAGCATCTTTTTGTTGTTATAGCAAAATAGGGAAGAGGTAGGGGCTTCAAAAAGTGCTAGGCAAGGACTTCTCACTTATATTTCTTCTTTCTGTGACTTACATTATTTGTAAAGACAAGTGGCACCATTTGTTACAATGCTACCCCCTCCCCACAAGATATTCTGAAACTACAGAAGAATATGTGTCCAGTAAGGATAATGTATAGAAAGAAAATGGATACTATATAAACATAAGAGTATGCATAGAAAACCATGCACTGTCTTTGAATTAAATGTCATGATTTAATGTTTGTGAAATTTATAAACTGTTTCAGTTTTTCCCTCTACCAGTCATAAAAAGAATAGTCAAATATAAGATACTCTTCGGAAGTTCTGTAATTGTCCTTTAATAGCTAATTATATAGATTGTTGTTTGCTATAAGATGCATTTTAAATTTGCTCATGTTTCAAATGCTCCACAGTAATTCTGTGGCTCCATTCTTACACTAAATGCTCTCCTGTGTAGAACATGGGTGTTCACAAACATATATTATTTTCATGAAATTGAATCAATAATTTTATGGTAGACATTATGCAGTTTTAAACTTACATTATTTAAAACAACTGTTAATAGTAGTTAGACTTATAGAATGGAGGATGATCAGGTTAAACTTTGTGACGTGCTTCAATGCTGATTTCTTAATTTAATCAAAATCGGCTAAAGAAACCTGGTATGCTAAAACGTTTTCAAGGGTGGGTGTGCTAAGGAGGAAGATGTTCAGCGGACTGTAACCTTGTATGACATTACAAGCAAAGCAATTTTCTAAAAACAAGAAAAAATGTTTTAATTGCTTCTACTTAACTGCTCATATTCTTAAAATAAAATATATCACCACAGAATGGCTTTGAATATGCCATACGTAGCTCAGTGGTTCCCTGTAAGAGGAGTCTGATGTGAGATTAGAAGCCTTAATTGACATTTTCTGCAGTGAATTGACAATAGACATGCTGAATGGGCACTAAACATTCACAAACAAGGAATGTTTTCTTTGTAATTCATGCCTATAAGCAATGACATTTCTTTCTTTTCCCTCTTTTTTTTGCATCCCTGTAAGCTGCCTGAAGGATTCTTTTCTCCCATCCTTATTTATTTATTTATTTATTTATTTATTTTTAAAAACTTCATCGGATGAGATACCAATGTTTCCCAGGTTAACAATCTCCTTTTACAACACTTGGTGGAGTTTGGTTAGGGGCTACCTCTGAGCAACATGAACTCGGCCTTGCTGTGTGTCTTACACTAATACCTTCACTATGGTAAAGAATCAGGGTACTTCAGAAACAGCCTGAAGCCATACAGCTGATTATTTCACTAAATTTGCATCTTTTCAACAGTAATGGGGATGTCTTTCACAAATGCTCCCAGGCTCTAAATAGATGCTAAGTGGTTGTTTCTAGTTCCTTCTCTCTCCAGGGCCCCTTGAGAGTCACTTCCCTTCCCACCCACTCTGCTGGCCCTGTACTCAGCCCTCTGGCAGCTCTGCACTGCTTCTGGCATCTGGCAGAACCCTACAGAAGGGCTTACATTTAGTAAGTTGGCCAAGTAAAGCAGTCCTCACTTGGGACATCCTATAATGCCTCCCTGCCTGCACAAGAGAGCTGTTACTCTCTCTTCCTGGGGAGAAAGATAAGTGGCCTCCAGGAAAAGGGAATGATCTCAGGTGTCCTTTGGCTTCTTCGTTTTATATCGTCTGTGTTGTAAGGATGAGATGTGTGTTTCCTACTGAGATAGTTAACATAGTTGGATTCTTCAGCACAAGGAAATCTGTGGAGTATGCATGAAAGACAAGAGAGTGAAGTAGGGCTTGAAAAGAGATGGGGTGGATAGAGAGCAATTGAAGAGCGATGTATTCTCCAGTGTGTGATAGAATGTCAGTGCTGAGAAGAGTTGGGGAGAGGGAAGGAGTATGAATGCTGTTCCAGGAGCTTCTGTTGGCCCTTTGGAGGGATAAATTAGGGCAGAAGAAATCCCCCCATATTTTGCTCTGATGAGCAAGGCCCATAAAACACACACACGTGCATGCACACATGCACATGTGCACACTTTAAAAAGAAACACATAGATTGAACAAGAAATTAAACTATGGAATTGCTTTCTGCAAAAGGTAATGTCACATAATATCCTTATTGAGCATTTTCTGAAAATGGACCTTTCTGCATTGCTGCAGTAAGTTTCTAAGGTTCTACCATGTTGTTCATAGTTCCAGGGCTTAAACTATTTTCTGCATCTTTTGTGTACAAGATAGCGGAGACTTGTGTACCCCTTCCTAGCCAGATGGCTTTTAAGATTCAATCTGCTTAGAGAGAGGTTCAGGATAGAGCTAACACAAAAGTTCTCAAACAATCTTCTGCTTATTGCATCCAAAATAAACTCATGAACTACACTAATTAAATAATAAGTCAAACTCTCACCTGACTTGCTTGAGCAAGTGAAAGAAGATAACAGCCACCTGAGGTCAATTGATAACCAGGCAGTGTGATTGCTGAAAAATAGTGAGTCCAGTTCCATGAAGTTATATGATATTATAAGGACTACATATATTTTATGTCACCACTTCTTGAATGCTCAGGGTAGTCTGCAGCACAGTGAAAAACAAAACCACAAAGCTTATGTTTAAATGCATCACTTATTAAGTAAGGTGGAAAGAAATAAGAGAAACTCCCATCAAATTTCAGTGCATATTTTGAGTGCAAAAATTTTCTTAATTGCTTCTGTATCTTGGATAGTTCTGAGCATGCTACTGAAATGGAATGAGGAATCTAGAACTCCAATATATGCATGGGTATTCCAATAGATATATGAATTACAAAATGCCCTGTCTGCTGAACAACAGCAGCAAAGGACTTATGGACTTAAAATAGTGGCGCTAATGGCTGAAGAGTGGTTTCAGTAAATTGCAGGGATTTTGAGAGGATATAGCAGAGAACGTGGTCTCTTAGATAATAGTTGACACTGTTGTTTGTTGCTAAGGACCGTAAGAAATTGCTGCATAGACCAAAAATGAACTTGAAGAATCAGGATCAGAGATATACTCTTCGTAGCATTGCCTTCAATGATTATACAAATCAAAATATGAAAAGAATAAATCTAGAGCAAAACAAGTCACAAATTTTAAATGAAAAGTGCTAACCAATCTTTCACTCCTGTTGAAGCTAGCATGCTTGTCTGATAAGTTTTGTATTATTCTAAAAAGCCATCTGTATGAATGATCAGAGACATTTTATTCATAAACTTGGATTTTGATTGTATGACATCTTAGATAACAGAAGTCATTTAGCAAGTAGTTATGTAGTACCTTATGCCATTTTACATAGATAAATTTTCCATTTTCCAATATTGCTGTTCTGGAAACAAGCCATGAATTTACCTACCACTGGCTATCAACTAAAAGAGGCACTGTTTTCAGTAAAAATTATGAAAAACAAAATAAAATATAAAGGCAAGCATAAAAAATAAGCATTTTTCATTTTTGTCATCTGCATAATATACTGAAGTTGCATTTTGGATTGACTCAATAGGGCAGTGCCAGTGCCTCAAAATTGAAAGAAAGCACCCTGCTTTTGGAGATACTCAGAACGCCTTTGAAACTGAGGAGACCAAGGGCATGAAGAGGTGTGATGTGAAGCGGCTTGTTTTTCATCAAGAAATCCACCTTGGAGAATTTTGGACTGTGGTGGTGGTGGTGGTGATGGGTTGAAACCACTCAGTCAGGTTGTCCATAAATGAAAATGCTGGCAGTAGGGGCAGAGGAGGAGGGTGTAGTTTTGTGGTTGACTTACTGGAGATCTCCAAGCACAGGCTGAAAGAAGAGCATGTCAGAAGCAATTTTGGAGATTTGATTTCTGTGTTCTTGGCTAAATTTCTTAAGAGCGGCTGCACTCAGGTTTCCATTTGCTTCCAGAACCATAACTAACTGGGAGGTGTCCCATTGCTACCTGTGAATGGCATTCTCTTGCTTGGCCAGGTACTTCCACATCTGGCTTATAGAAATCTGCAGAAAGAACTCCCTGCATCCTGAATCTCATGCTGACCACTGCAGCTTTTCCAGTACCTTCTGCTTGTCTGACCACTACATATAGGAGGGTACCTCACCTTCTGGCTCCTCCCCATTTTCCTTTTGATAGGTGTGCTTTGAATGCTAATGCATATTCCTTTCCAGCCCAAGGAGACTCTTCCTACCAACATCAAAAGGCACAACTGCAAGAAGGACAAATAGTGACAAGGCCTAAAACCTTCTCTCTGATGAAAGGGATCAGACTCTAAAGCAGCAAGTGTGCCTGTTGCATAGGCCACAGCTCTATCCCCACTAACCTGGAATATGCCCCATGGAACACAGTGGACTTACTTCTGAATGGACATGTGCATTCTGAATAGACTTCATTGTACAACAAAGAACACAGCCTTGCCCACGAGCCAGCATGCCAAATGAATGGGTGTTTTCAATGCTTCTGGTCAACATACAGTTCTGTCATCAGTTTTGCAGTTTGCACATTGTGTGGCTTTTGTGCAATTGAACAGAAAGCAGAGTAATAGTTCTGTAAATCTCACCTTAAATACTTAAAAAATGTTTTATAACTACCTAAACCCTGCTTCGATTTGGATGAAATTTGGCAGGATTCCTACTTCCAGAAATGTTAACCAAGTTTGTCCCAAAAGGGAAAAAATGTTTATAGGCATCTGTTGATTTCTCCTTACAACCAATAGAGAACACCCTTGACTTGGAAAATGAGGCAAAGTGAGGTGCTACCTTCGACTGGAGACGTGCTCATCTCAGCCAGTGAAATGGGTTCCAAGATATTTTTTCCCTCAGTGCCCAGACCAGCATGCATGGAAGAGAGCCCTTCACAATACCGTGCGACTAAGCAGCCATATTATGATGCAAGAGCTGCCAACATTTCTCCTGACCTCTGCTCATGTGCCTTTAACAGCAGCTTGCTTTTGCTTGCTGTTGATAATACAGGTGACAAAGCTTACATCTGTGGGGTCAACACCTTTACCTGCTGATCAGTCTTTGAGCAAGGATCAATCTGGTGTTAAAGGCACAAGAACAGGCCAAGCATGTGCTTTGCTTGCTTGTTTGTTTTGGTCGATTGGCAACGTATATGGTACCCCTGCACTGTGGTATCATGATCCAAGATAGGGGGATTATCCCATGATCTCACTCCCATGTGGAAATATTCCCCAGTGGTGTGGTTTGTTTTGGTTTTGCTCTGACTCCTCCCAGGTTGTCTTTAGAGGAGGGTGTGGACGATTCAGAGCAGGATGCAAGATCCAACAAAACCAACACATCCCTAGAAAATGACATTGTATATCCCTACAGAAAAAAGCATTGCACTGTGCCAAGTATGATGGTATTTTAGGCTTCCTTAAAATACAGCAAGCACCAAGGGTTCCAGGATGATTTATTATTAAGGGATTTATTATGGGAAATGCATCACTGCATGTGCCTGAACCTGACTGCCAGAGTCCCTGGTCTGAGACTGCTAATGCTAGGCAAAAAGATGTTGAAAGCCCCATTGGGATCCCACATGCTACAATAGCTGCTGTTCTAAAAGCAGTTACATGGTATTTAAAGCTGTGCAAAACACACGTGTAATTTCAACTGTCTCACAGAACTTATTTTTTCTGCCCCCTTTTGTACCAAACAACATTTTTGCCGGCATCTTAGGGTTGTGCAAACCTCCTCCCATGTTGACCCAGAATGGTCTTTTACTCTTCTTGTGCTCTCAAGTTTCTTTGGATGTATTACCCAAACAGAAACAAGCCATTTTTTCCTCTAAATGTAACTCTGGAAAAATTCAGTGGGAACTCCAACTGCTTTGCTAGCTGCCTTCAAAGTTGCACAAATCCTTGAGTTGTTTTTCTAAAACTCCATTTTCAGATTTCAAGGTCTTTCTGCCCCGTTCATGAAAAAAAAAAAAATTATAGTAAACAAACCAGATGAATTTCTCACCTGTCTGAACTAGCCAAATTCTATTGGAATAGTTGTCAGCATAGAGAAGACCAAGTTGTACCTGCCTGCTATGTAGTTATTAAAACAGAAGGAAAAGAAAGGCAGGAGGTGACACCTTAATTCAGCAAAATAAATAACAACTGGGTTTGGGAAACATGTCATGAGTTTCTCAACCCAAGATGATCCATGGCACCCATAGGATATACAACCCCCCATTGGAGGCTTATCATATCATGGGAACCCAGTAAGTATGGGTTCTGTTAGGGTTAAACAACTCTCAAACATTCCATGGGTTATAGGAATATTGTTTAACCCTTGTCTAACCCACATTTTTCAGATTTGCATGACATGACAACTTCCAAGCAGGGGTTCTATATTGACAATGGTGAATATATCTTCCATACACTCAGCCTCGCTATGGGCTGTTGTGTCATATGAATAGCCCAAATGCAAGGATTCTAACCCTTTGACCATGAGCTATGTCATGGTCATTTGACCTTGGATAGGTCTGGGTTGTTTCCCCCACCCCAACAATTTTTTAAATAAAAAAGTCCCCCAAGCTGGACAGAATTCTGCCCTATCCCCACTTAAGTCCATTTTCTGATAAACATCAGGTTTATTTCTGAATATTGTCTGTTTCTGCCTCCCCCCGCCCCCTACACTTACATATCACCAATGATGACAGGCAGAAAACATGTTTGTGCTTTAATAAAAGACCTTTATAGCGAAGGGCTAAGTTACAGCTTGTTGTGTCTTTGTGTGCATGTGATGTTGGGGTGGATAGCACTCAAAAGGGAGGTTTTGGAGGAGCAAGCCTTGACGATACCTCTAGTCAGTAAGGTGGGGAGGCAGAGGAGAGTGCCTCCATGGATGCAAAAGAGGGTGGTTAAAGGGATTAGATGAAAGAGGAACCTCCGTAGGAAATGGATATTGGGGGAAATAGACAAAAGGGTATACCGGGAGGAGGAGGCCCATTGCAGAAGGATTCTTCGCAAGGCTAAGGCTGATTACGAGCTGGGACTTGCCAAAAATATCAAGAGCAACAAAAAGGGCTTCTTTCAGCATAAATAGGAAGAGGGAGGGGAGGCAAGTGGTGGGACCACTAAATCAGGAGAAAGGAGATCCAGTGACTGATATGAGGGAACAGGCACAGATGCTAAATGACTATTTTGCCTCTGTGTTCTCCCCAAAGCAGGACAGGGGATATCCGCATAGGAGATTAGATGAGGCTGGGGACTTAGGGGTACAGATTAGAGTCACCCCCCCTTGAAGTCGAGGGGCTTCTCAGGGCATTGGAAATTACACAGGCGCCAGGCCCTGACGGTTACACCCAAGAGTTCTTAGAGAGTTGGCAGGGGCTCTCTCATGCCCGCTGGCCTCCATTTTTGAGATCTTATGGAGAACGGGTGAAGTTCCAGAGGACTGGAAGGTGGCATCAGTGGTCCCAATTTTCAAAAAGGGTAGTAGAAAGGACATGGGGAATTATAGACCGGTTAGCCTTACATCCATTGTAGGAAAAACAATGGAAAGGCTCTTAATAGACAGAGATCTAGTGATGCTAGATAGGCAAGGGAGGCTGACAGCCACACAACACGGCTTCTGCAAAAACAGGTCCTGCCAGACAAACCTTGTGGAGATGGCTAGATGGAGGGGATGCAGTGGATGTGGTATACCTGGATTTCAGCAAGGCCTTTGACAAAGTGCCCCATGATATCCTGGTGGGGGAGTTTTGGGATACACCAAAGCACTGTCCGGTGGATTAGGGCATGGTTGACTGACTGAAAGTCAGGGGAATAATCGGGATGGCAGCCAGTAACAAGCTGCGTCCCCCAGGGCTCTGTCCTGGGGCCGATCCTGTTTAATCTTTTCATTAACGACATGGAAGAAGGGGTGAACAGTCTGCTATCAAATTTGCAGATAACATTAAAACTGGAGCAGTGGCCACAACTGAGGAGCAGGTACTCCAGATCCAAAAGGATCTGGACAGACTATGGAAGTGGGCAGGAGACAACAGGATGGCGTTCAATGTGGATAAGTGCAAGGTCTTGCACTTGGGGCATAGGAATAGCTGTCATAAGTACAGGTTAGGTGACAAGTGGCTGGAGAGCAGCACTTGTGAAAGGGACCTCGGGGTACTGGTTGACTGCAGGCTAAACATGAGTCAGCAGTGTGATGCGGTGGTCAAGAGGTCAACACTTGCATAGCCAGAAGTGTGGCTTCTAGATCAAGAGAGTTATTACTACCACTCTACACGACTCTGGTGTGCCCGCAACTGGAGTATTGTGTTCAGTTTTGGGCCCCTCATTACAGAAAGGATATAGCCAGGTTGGAGTCAATGCAGCGTAGGGCCACCAGGTTGGTGGCCGGTTTGCAGGGGATGCCATATGAGGCGAGACTGAGGGAACTGGGTCTCTTCAGCCTGGAAAAGAGGAGACACAGAGGGGATATGTTGGTGACATACAGGTACGTGAGGGGATGTCACATGGAGATGGGTAGAGACCTGTTCTCCCCTGCAGAGGAAGGCAGGACACACTCCAATGGAGCAAAGCTCAGGGAGCCAAGGTTTCATTTGGATGCCAGGAAGCACTTCCTGACACTCAGGACCCCGAGGTTGTGGAATGGGCTTCCCCGGGAGCTGGTTGAGGCCCCATCAGTGCAGGTGTTCAAGGACAGGCTGGACATCCATATGGTGGGCATGTCGTGAGCGGAGCTGGCTGGTGCCGGAGGTCAGACTAAATGGCCCAGGAGGCCCCTTCTGACTCGCTCTGTTTCTATGTTAAGGGTAGTGGCTTTCACTGTAGGCTCTGGAGGACTACAGAAAGAAGAATGTGACTCCAGGAAAAAATAAGCTGCCATCATTCTTTGCTTCCTATGTTGCAATGTGTATCTGGAACAGCTTAACACTTCTTGTTTCCCTGTGCCATATTCTTACCCAAGCTATTATACAGCTCTTAGTAACTAAATTTTCTGAGGCTCGCCTCATATGCCACTGAAATGCTGTGTTATACCAAAGCAGAGCCAGTTAAAAGCATTCAAGGAACCTAGTGCTGACAACAGCAAGAGGAAAAGTAAAATAAAAATGGCTGCTGCCGGGTTTGTGTGATTGCAACATGTGAATCCCCCATCAGCCTTAAAAATTATGGGGAATGCTGCGGATCTCTGGAAAAGGTTCAAACAGCAATTTGAACTGTGAATCAAAGCCACAGGGGCTAGTAAAATGGAAGATGAGCAAGCAAATGAGAGTGTTTTTGTTGGGCCAGTAGAGTGGAAATAAACCACACATTTCAGGAGGATGATTAGGTTGGAGAGATGAAAAAAATGTAATGGAAATGTTGGAAGGGCATTATGTCTTGGCAAAAGCAATACTGTTGCTTTGAATTTAGGCTAGTCATAGTTATTAGCTTTGGAATTTAGAAGTCAAATGGCAGCCCTTTGAGCTCGGCAACAGGCTGTCCTCTTGAAAGCATTTCTCTGCCATGCTCTGTGTGGTTAGTCTGTCAGCAAACCAAATTACATGTTGCACTCCTGAAGACCACGGAACTAATAAGGAAAGACATGACCAGGGTGTAGCTCCCAGTATGAATACAATATAAAAGCCACTCATGTTGTGGACTAAACCAGTGGAGGTGGGATATTGGGTGAAGAGAGCAGAGTATGAGATGCTTTGACAGTGGCTTGGACTGAAGTAGAAAATGCAGACTGATTGATTAATTTATAATTGAATTTATAATCTGCAATAACCAGTAGTCCAGGAGAACTCTCTGGGTGGACTGGGCTCATAGTGAAGAGAGTAGAGGGTTAAAGCCCCTCCCCCTCCATGCTAGGGTCCTAATCCAGTTTGGGTGTGACAGTTCCAGATGGATAATAGTATTTTATTAGCCTGGAAATGAGTCGTGTGCACAGGAGCTGGTTTCATACACTGGTTTCAAAGAGCTCTTAAACCACATTTTTCCAGGTTCAACTGTAGTTTAAGAAGTGGAGAGAATAATCTTATTGTCCCCATACATTCCTGAGGGGCCATAGGATGGCTTGGATTCCCAGCTCTGAGACTGGAGAAAGTGCTCTGACTTCAGAACTAGGAATCAGAGCTCCACCCTCCTCCACCTCCTCCTCCACTGTCCCAGCCCTGAAGGAAAAACCCTGGCTGCTGTCCAAGGGCAGGAAAGCTACTTTGGAAGTGGAGGGAAGAGAATGGCTTAGGGCAGTGATGGCGAACCTTTTAGAGACCAAGTGCCCAAACTGCAACCCAAAACCCACTTATTTATCACGAAGTGCCAACACTGCAATAAAACCGGAAAACTGAGGTTTTCTTTTAGAAAAAAAAACCTCACAGCCAGTCCAAGCATCCGTCTGTCTGTCTGTCTGCCTGTCTGTCCATCCATCCTTGGCAGTGCACTGGCTGGCCATGCAAAAGCTCGGAAAGTCATGGCTTGTGACATCATTGCCTGGCGCCGCTACTCCTTTCTGAGCATGCACATGGCCCCTATGTGCACTTCTATCCAATGCTCGGCTGCTGGAGTGATGCTGCAGCAACTTGGCTTGTGTGCCGACAGAGAGGGCTCTGTGTGCCCACTGTGGCACACGTGCCATAGGTTCACCACCACTGGCTTAGGAACTGAGAAGGAGAGGAGACTGGAGCAGCCAGGATTCAAGGTATACTGAAGCCATTCAAACTTCTTTTTTTGTACTCCAAACCCCCTCACCTAGGCAACCACCATTTAAAAATGCAATTAAATATCACCTCAACTGCGCCCTATGTTCTGCACTGAATAAGTGTAAACCTCTGAGTTTGAAGTCTTGTGCTTATCTCCACAGGGCTACAGCCTGAAAGCACAATCTTCTGCATGTTTAGACAGAAAAAAGTTCTACAATTTCCAACGTTCTTTACCCCAGAGGAACTTTTCCTGTCTAAACTTGCAAAAACCTGTGTCCTAAAATTACCAAGCTTAGGAAGAAGGGTTAGGAGAGCAGGGATGTGTGCATGCAGCCAGGCTTTTCAGCTAGCTACATTTTAAATATATACTGGGTGAAAGCAATTTGGGGAGGTGGGTTAGGGAGAACACTTAGCTATACCAGCTCCAACCTATTGTAATTCAGCGGTCCATCTGGCTCCTTTGGAGAAAAAGCTTTGGATCTAGTGAACTCAAGGACATCCGATCCCCACCCTGATAGCCACTCAGCACTTTACAGTAATTGCATGGTGTGTTTTTTAACTCTTGTGTGAGAAGCTTTGTGAACTGAGCAGAAGACACATCTTGCATGCAGAAGGAGTCAGGTTTGATTCTGCCAGGTCCAGGTAAGGCAGAAAAACCCTGGCCTTAAATGCAAGAGAGGTTCTGCTAATTAGACCAGCCAGTGATGTGATTTGGAATAAGTGTTTTATGTTCCTCGCATCTTATGACAGTCTGGTAAAAATGAACTGAAAAGGATTTCTAATACTTAACATCCCCTGCTTATTGTAGCAGGTGTCAGGATCTGGGGCTCCATCTGATGGCCAGAGCCAGAACATCCACCTCAGTATTCATGGGATTAGTCCCAAGCCCTTCTGGAGCTGTCAGCTTTCTGAGTGCCAGCTGGGAGCTGTGAGAGAAGAGCTATGTAAGAGCAAGCTCTTTCCTCCCAAACTTGCCTCAGCCACACATGTCTTCTCATTTGCTGTAGCGCCTGCATTTTGCCTAACACAGATCCTGCCTCACTGTATGAAACTTGCTGTCTCAGTGCAGATCTTTCTGCTAGCCACACCTTGCCTGACCTTACTGCATCTGGTTCCTGCCACGTCCTGCCTTGCTGTGTTGCCTCAGCGATGTAGGGCTTATTGTAAGCTGTGCTCTGGTCCAGCTCATGCCTCTTGCTTGACCCATAATGCATATCTTGCCTTGCCATCTGTCCTGCCTGGTTGTGCATCATGCCTTACCTTTCCCTGCCCTGCCCTGATACATACTTCAGATTCCTGACCTAGGCCTGTTCTGTGACTACAACTTGGACTTGCTATTGAACCTTGTTATTGGACTTTAGATGCTGTCTAAAGGTTTCTTTTGCTCTGGTTCTGGTGCCTCTGTCTTGACTCAAGCCACCCTGAAACAAGGAAAGATTTGGATGAAACAAAGCTTTTGCCTTGCTGTAGTGATACAATTGGGACATGATTCATAGTCTTCATACATGAAAGAATACCACTTGAACTTTGCTGAGATTTGTGGTATATTACCAGTCACGTGTGAGAAAACACAGGTTTTGGGTTGATTGTAATCTGTGCGACTGTATGCAAGTAGAAATCACTGAACTGAAATCACTGCATAAGATCAACCATGTCTTAAAGGTATTTGGGGAAAAATGCCCCCCCCCCCCAGATAGTACAAAGAAGTATTCAGACACTTCAGGGAGATAGTTAATAAATTGCTCCACCTTAAATTTATACTGAAACAATACATACCTGACTGTCAAATAAGACCGAAACAGAGAGAGATTTTTTCCCCCCGTAGGTAAGAAAACACTCCTTGTGGCATCAGATGTAGGCTTTCTTTTTAAGAGATACTTGAGAAACCTATCAATGGCTACAAGTTCTGTTAGCTATATAATATCTGCAGTGTCAGAATCTGGGCTGCCCTGCTGGTAGGAACCAGAACAACTACCACTTTATTCTCAGGATCAGCCCCAAGGCCTACTGGACCTCTCATGCCAGCTGGGAGTCCTGGGGAAAGAGCTATATAAAAGCTGGCCTCAGCAAGGCCTTGCTGTGTTGCCTCAGTAACACAGGGCTTCCTGCAAGCTGTGGTTCAGCTCCTGCATCTTGCATGACCCTTGCTGCACCTGGTTCCTGTTGTCGCATGAATCTTGTCATGCTCTCTATCTTGCCTTGCTAGGTATCCTGCCCAATGTACCTGCACCTTTGTCTGTTCCCCTAGTTCTTGACCCATGGCTTGTTCCTGACCTTGTTTTGCCCCCATGCAATCTTTTGGTTCCTGATCTTGGCCTGTACCATGACAATGACTTAGCCTTTTCATTAAACCCTGCTTTTGGGCTCTCTCTTGCTTAAAGTTCTATTGCCCTGGTCCTGGTGCCTCTGTTGCTCTTGCCTTGTCTCTGGCTGCCCATGTCCCAGCTATGGATCCTGACATCCACTATCAGTGGCAGTATGGCTATATATGCTCGTTTCTGGGGGATATGGGCAGAATGGTGCCATTTGTGGGGCCGGGGGGATTCTCATGTGCAGCTGTTTGGCCAACAAAATTCTGGACTAGATGGATCCTTAATATTCAGCATGGCTCATCTTACATTGCTATGTATAAACTACTGTTGATGGTAGTGGTTGTGATGGTGGAGGTATGTTCCATTTTGATCCATCTTATGCATTATCCCGTTAATATTTTTGGACTCTTACACATGTCACATCAACCATTTCCTTATGCAGCAAGGTCATAATCCCAGGAGGAGAGCCAAAATGTTATATTTTTATATGGTGTAAATAACAACCTGTAATAATAGATAATAAACCAAATTAGTAAAACACACATCCAGAAAAATAGAATGAGTGACTTATCTTGGAAATCTCATTTGAGTTAACTAGATATATTACAGTCAACATTAACCATATTCACAAAGCTTTCCTCCCTACCACTATTTTCCACCACTATTGAAAATAATGAAGAAACAGAAAGTGGCCTTCAGCATTTCTTCTGAAAGTGAATATCAACTTTAGTTCCACAGATCTGAGCAAAAGCATTGAAAAGCAATGCTTTCAACAAGTACTAGAGTATTTGTTGAGACTGCCAATGCCAAATTCTTTGGCAAATTTGATGCATTGTTTGGTGTCTGGCAGCTTGTTTTGTATACATATTCTACTGGCATGCTTATTTGGCTGGTGGTCTCTTTTCAGATTGCTTTTTTGGAATGCTGGAAAAGACCAGTGGTTCATCTGGCACAGAACTCAGTTCACACGGTGTCAAATCTCAAGCAGGATGCATACAAGAGTTCCACCTGCCCAAGCTGCTTAGTAACTGGGGCACGCAGGCATACCTTCTGTGATAACGGAGGCTGCACATAGCCAAGAGGGATAGTGTCTATTGCTAGCTCTAGGAATTTGCCAATCCTCTTTTGAAGCCATCCAATGTGAGAGCCAACATTCCTTCCTGTGGCAGTGAATTCCATAGTTTAACTATGTGCTGTACTCCATTTTATCTGTCCTGAATTTCCCACCAATGAGCTTCATAGAGTGTCCCTGGATTATTATAAGAGATGGAAAAAATTGTGTCCCCCTCTATGTTCTCCACATCATGCATAATTTTAAACATCTCTATCATGTCTCCCCTTACTCACCCTTTTTCTAAGGTAAACAATGCTATTTGTTGTAACCATTTGTCATAGGGGAGTTCCCAGAGCTCTTTGATCATTTTAGTTGCACTTCCCTGTACTTTTCCTACTCAATAATTGAGGCGAGTGGACCAGAGAGTCATTCTTTACTGACATTCCAAGGGCATGTACTATTAGATTCTGAAGGAGATGGCACCGTGAATGAGGTCCTTTTGAAAGTAAAGCAACCAGAATTGTACCCAATATTGCAAGTACAATTGCACCACAGATTTGTATATGGGAAATAAGTTCTTGGCAGTTTTATTTTCCTTTCCTAATTGTGTCTAGCACACAGTTTGCCTTTTTCACAGCAGCTGTGCACTGAGTCAGCATTTTCACCAAGAGCCCTTTCTTGCTCAGTCACTGCTAGTTCAAATACCATCAGCCTATTCTTGAAACTGAATATTCTCCCCCTCCCCCCGCTCACTCCTTTCCTTCCTTTTTGCCCCAACATGCATACTTTTATATTTGCTTTCATTGAACTGCTTTTGCCATGTGGATGCCCATTCTTCCAACTTGGAGAGATCCCTCTAGGGCTCCTCATGATCTCATTTGATTTCTTCCAACTTACATATTTTGCTGTAATCAGCAAACCAGACCACTCCACTGCTTACTCCTACATCATGAATAGGCAAAACAAAATGTGCAATGAATTAATGTATGGTGTTCACAAAATGCAACAATTGCAGTTGGTTTAGATGGGTTTAAAGGGGACCAGACCAATTCATGTAGACCAGGTTTCTCATAATGTTAATGTTGAACCACTGTTTCAAGCCTCCAAGACTCTGAATATGTGAGCATAGTTAGCAAGCAACAATTTCTTTAATTGTTAATTGCATTTCTATCCCACTTTTTTCCTGCAAGAAATCCAAGGTGGTTTATACAATCTCCCTCCTTTCCATTTAATCTTCACTACAACACAAATGTGGTTGGGAGTCAGTGAGGGGTCCAGAGACACCCAGTGAATCTTAAGGACAAATGGAGGCTAAAACCCAGATTTTCTGCATCCCAGTCCAATTCTCTAACCACTTCACATACTGGCTATCACAGTGAGAGAGAAGCATTGCCCTTCTGTGCTGTTTATGGACGCTTGACAGGCATCTGGTTGGTCACTGTGGAAAGGATTCTTGATTTGACTTCAACTAGCAGGATTCTTATGTTTTCATTTATTTCTTATTGTTTCTTTAAGATTTCTATTGAAGCAGGATCCAAAACACCACCAAATTACTTCTTATACTGTCAAGCTGATTTTAAGCATTTTTGTTTTTTAACTAGATTTATATTAGAAACTTTCTTCTAGGAAAAAGTACAACTTGCATATTATTCCCTCACTTTGATCTTCCAATAAAGCTGTGGGGCTAACAGAAATTTAGTTTAGTTCACTTATTATATTTATGTACCTCTTCACACAACCAACATGATTTCTAAAGCCATTTACAAAGAATTAATAAGTGGAAAAATTAGAACCCTGACCAATGTAATTTAAAATAGCACATTTATTAAAGGCACAGAAATTTACAAAACTGTCCATATAAAAAGTCATCTAAAGGGGAAAAAGCCTTCTAGTACAGAATGGACTAGTACACCAAAACAAAAACAAACAAATACATCCAGGCATTAAATGATCCCAATACTCAGGAGCTTCTCCTGGAGTCTAAATGATAAAGTTGGCATCAGACTTGTCCAAGACCATCCAAGGGTGTTCATGGCTGTGCAGGAAGTTGAAACCATATTTGTCAAATCTTGTTTTTGGTGTTTCTGTATTGAAAATTGGTATGGGTATCTGTGTAGTGGCGATTGGCAACTTAGTGGTAGCACATTTTTTCCATGTATTTTAACCTCAATTCGTTTGATCACTGCTGAAAGTTTTTAATATCATCTGTAATTCTGGTACTGCTATATTTGTATGGGGGGCGGGGTTGTATGTTTGAACTGACTTGTTGCATTTTGGTCATGCCAAGTACACTAGGACCTTGTTAAAATTACTATAATAAATACATTAAAATAACAAAGAAAACTGTGAGCCTATGAGGCATCAAGAGCCAAAAACAATGCATTTTTAAAAAGTGATACAAAAATACAGATGCCAGTGAGAAGATTAGAAAAATGTAGAATGTGACATATGAACAATTTTCTGGGGGAAATGGGTACTTTAAATATCCTAAAGCAAAAGAAATACTTGGATGTGAATAAGAGTTGTTTCAAGTGGGAAATGTCTAGGAAGCTTTTCTATATGCCAGTTGTAAACAAGCCTAATGATTACAGTGAGGCCACTGAAAGTAGAGTGAAATGGGTAGTGGTGCCAGGAAAGAAAATTTGGCAAGTTAAAGCAGGTGAAAAATCATAAGAATGGTACAAAAGCTAAAACAAGGGTAGCATCTTGGCAATATAGTCATTGGTTATAAGAAACAGTGAGATCAGAAATGGCACGTCATTTATATTCAGTGATCACTCCAAGTGGAAACATTTTACTGAGGAGCTGTGAACATCTGCTAATGGAGACTGTGACAAAGAAAATGAGCAGTTTGTTAAGTGAGTGCCAGATTATATAACAGGAGGGGGAAAATATAACTTTATGGACTTATCTCATCTGAGTTTATGTAATGCATTGGTGAACATGCAGAAGATACAGAAAAGGCTGAAGCCTCCTTTCTCCTGATTCACAGAACCAAAACAGATATTGCTCTGAATAGACAATTAGCAGTTATGTCTTGTTCCACTGCCCCACTTTTATTTTACAGCATGTTAGAAACTTCTGCCCTATATTTTAGGGTCTGTGTCTCACTTGGGGATTCTGTTCTCACTGTAGAGTAAAAAGTAGAAAGGGAACAGATAGCAGCTAAATGCAGATTTAATGGAATGCCTGTTGTATGGCAGGAAGGGCCTATTCTCATGAGCAGTTCAGCCTGGGATAATAATGGGAAAATGACACTGCTGTCATCTCCCTGTGTGACCTCAGCTGAGCCAGTTATTTGCATGCCAATGACAAGCTGAAACCAGTTTTCATTCAATTTTGGCAAGCCACTTGTGGCAAGTGGTAGCTGATCCAGGTCAGTGCTGATGTGAGTTCTCAATATGTAGAGATGTGTGAGGAATCCACCCTGGGGTGGGACTCCATCATATTCCCTGGGTTCAACTCTCACCAGGAAAGTAGTTGCTCTGACTGCTGTTGTTGTTGTTGCTAGTCACAAAGTCGTGTCCGACCCATCGCGACCCCATGGACAACACTCCTCCAGGCCTTCCTGCCCTCCACCATCCCCCAGAGTCCACTTAAGCTCAACTGCTTCAGTGACTCCATCCAGCTACCTCATCCTCTGCCGTCCCCTTCTTCTTTTGCCATCTATTGTTCCCAGCATTAGGCTCTTCTCCTGTGAGTCCTTCCTTCTCATTAGGAGGTCAAAGTATTTGAGTTTCATCTTCAGTATCTGGCGTTCTAAAGAGCAGTCAGGGTTGATGTCTTCTAGGTCCGATTGATTTGATCACCTTGCAGTCCAAGGGACCTGCAGGAGTCTCCTCCAGCACCACAATTCAAAGGCCTCAATTCTTCGGCGCTCAGACACAGTGCCCCATTCATGTACCAAATGCAGCTGCTGCTTGAACAGCTGCAACTAATGCTAAAGAAGGCTGGGAGACCAGACGGAGCACAAGAGGAAGCCTGCAAATTCTGGGAGGGACAGATTCTGATATAGCTTCTTCCAACAGGCTCAGTGTTAGCTAACAGCAGAAGGAAGCTATTATAGGCTGCATTTTTCCCATAGTTGCAACAGACTGTGCTAGTGATGAGAATGGTACCTAAGTTGCGACCATCACATGGGAGGCAAGTGGAGAGATGGCAGCTTGCCATTGGGGCCCACAGAGCATCAGGAATATCGTAGAAAAGCAATGCAGAGGTGGAGGGCTCCAGCATGGAAGTAACCAATTGATGTGTGGATTAACAGGTTTGCTGTTTTCTTCTAATGAAAGTATATGTTCATAGGGGGCTGGATGAGGGTGGGGGATGCAGAACTGAAGGAACTGAAGAAGTTAGCAAAGTGGCAAATAGTAGATGTAATCCACAAAGGTAAGAAAAATAAATAATGAAAAAAGAGGATTCCTAATGGACTGGTTCTACTTCAGGTAAAATTTGTGGTAAAATTTGGTTTATTGTTTTTCAATCTATAAATACATTATTTTATTTAATACAAGATATACCAGAATTTCTGCAAGTCTTAGACAGCATCCAGATTTGTCACAGCCAGGACTTTAGCAGCAGATTATTCATGAGAATAATGGTCAAGTGTTAATCCTTACTAAAGACAATCCTGTTCAAAGAGCTATCCATCCCAAGCTCAGATTAAAGAGAAAGACGGGAGTGAAGTAGCCTTTTACCATCAATTTTCAATGAAAATCCCCAAAGGAATTATCATTATTATTTATTTATACGTGCACATATAGGCCACATATAACTGCAGAGCCCTTCCTAGGTGGATTAGAGGAAGATCATTCTAACTGATCCTCCACCCTTGCAGAAGGGAAAGGAGGTGACAACCTAAACTTGACCTGGTAATGGTCCGACCATGGCAATGAGGTAGATGTTAGCCCCTCCACTATGGAACCACCATCCTCCTACCCCGTCGAGAAAACATGGCTTTTCTCATGTGTTGGGCCAACGACATGCTGAGACAACTCCATGGTTGCCATGGCGGCCATGAAGTCCTCAGCTGCTCCTCGGCATGGAAACTGAAGTCTCCAAGGACTTACATCCTGGGGGACCTCAAAACCAGACCCGAGACCAACTCTGTCAGCTGAGGCAGGGAGACTGATAAAGTGCAGCAGGGTGGACAGTACATTAACAGAATCCCCAATCTGTCTCAGGAGCCCAACACAGTACAAACATCCTAGGCCTTCACCCGAGGGGACAGGAAGACTGCCAAGAGAGAATCTTTAAAAATTATTGCCAACCCCCCTCCCCGGCCCTATGGGCAATACTGGTGCTGCTCCAAATGCCCCAGGGGGCATAATTGTGAAAGAGGGACCCCACCCTCCTTTCCCATCCAGTTTTGGTAATGCACGCCAGATTAGCCTTATCATCCACAATTAAATTGTGAATGATGGCACTTTTATTACAGACTGACCTGGCATTAATTAACACAACCAGGAGTCCCGAGGACAGACTGATACGATTGCCCAGCATCCTTAGATTGGGGAGAGGGTCACAAAAGGGGATAGATAATAGGTATCTGTCCCCGCTTCTCCTAGGAAGGTGCACCCTCCCCCCACCTCCATAATGCCCCCACCCATCACCAGAAAACGATCTCCAAGCAAGCAAGCCGCTGCCTCGTGCGCCTGCCTTGCGGCACGTGCCCACCCCCGCCCGCCCGCCTCGCCTCCCCTCGCCGCACGCACCCAACCGCGCCTCACCGCACCTTGCCTCACTGTGCGCCCTGCCTCCACCTCAGTGCACATGCCTGCATGCACTGCCCCCACGCTGGCCCACGTGCATCCTCAGCACCACCTTTCCGGCCCACACCCAGCACCGGCCCCCTGGTGGAAAAGTTTGAGGACCCCTGCCATAGATTGTATTTCAATCACCTGTCCATGATTTAAGCAGGAGGCCACCCATTGTGGACAGGTAAAGAAATAGAATGAGAAAGAACATGTAGAGATGCTATTTTCTTGGGAATTTTGCCCAAACTTCAATGGGCCAAAGTGATAGTGATATCACATGGATCAGTTCTGCTGGACAGGAAACCAAATAAAAGAAACACACGTTTTGGAAGCACTCTAAGGCTTAGCAGTGAGCCAGAGTATAGATGCATGTGCCATTCTGATGCAGGCCATTTCCCAATGAAGCCAGTTGGAATTATGCAACTGAATTGAATGGGCACCACATCAGGGGTACTAATTGTACACACTTTCTAAACATACAGCCTGAGAAATGACTCAGCTGGCAGAAAAGCATTACTATCAACAACGATAGAAATCTCTGGGTGTGGAGAACTGACAGATGCAAAGGATTTAGGGGATCCCTACAGGTATTTTATGCAATTTGCTATTTTCTCCAGATTCTAATAATTCACTGTGTTTTTAAATGAAATGCCTAGTCCTTCTGGTTGCAAAAGTAGCCTGCTTCAAAATATAAAGCAGTTTTGTTTTTGGTGGGGAGGAGCTTTTGTATACATTTATGAATTGACTCACCTGCAACATGTCTGGTTAAATAGTTGTATAATGAAGGGTCAGCTGTAGTGATTGCTATTCCAAGGCAAAGCACTGTCTAATTCAGCATCTTGAATTTGCTAGAAGAAAACAGGTCAGAGTTCTCTGCTCTTGCATCTGGTGCTTCTAAGCTTCTGAATTTGCAGCTTCCGAGATTCCAGTGCAAAATGTAAGCTGTGGCTACTGCCACAAGTTTCTACCCTGTATTTTCTCAGAACAGCATCTACAGACTCAGTCATGTTTGCCCCAAAGCACAGGTGGCAACTGAGTGCAAAATCTGACACCTGCAGCTTCTAGTTGGTAGTTATAAAACCATTACAGTTTATGTCAGCCTAGCTAAAAATATAGTTTGGCTAATGGAATCTCATGGCTGCCATGACGAATGAGGGATAGGCTGGTATTCCTTCACAATCTCTTCCCTAGCACAGTGCCTAAATATGACTCTGAAGGCTCCATTAGCAATAGTATTTGCATACTCAATTTTCATTTAAGGTTTTGTTTAGGGCAGCTTCACTCCTCTGCCTCTATATGCAAACCTATACTATGCTCAGACATATGAATACCTGCCATCTAATGGGCAATTTTATCTGTGAATCAAGCTGTAAATGGTTCCATCACAATGATCAACATGATCACAGAGGGAAAAAGTTTGCTACAGAAGAAATTCCTTCTGGCTATAAGTTATATAACCAAGTGCATCTTGGATTGCACAACATTTCCTGATACAAATGCAGGCACATGTATGGCCCAGGAAGAGCCACAATTGCTTATATGTAGGATAAATGTACTGTGAAACAACCCATAAAGTAGCAGTAACTGTTATGCATTTATGGAACTAGTAGCCCCTGGAGGTTCATCTGAGTCATAGTCTGAACACATTTCAGGCAGAGTCTAGAGGGGGCATTATTTAAACAGATGCTATTTGGTTTTTGGTATTTTGAACTAACATTCTTTGCCTATTCCTTCATCCCCTCTATGCATTTATATGATGTGTCAAGGAGGACTGCAACTGCCCTCCTTGGCCCACCCTGAAGAGTGGAACTTCCATTCATTTCCATTCTTTGTGAGCCGCCCCGAGGCTTTGTTGCGATGGGGGCAGCATAGAAATGTTTTAAATAAAATAAAATAAAATTCATACAACAGAATGTGCAGGGAGCAATTCTTGCAGGCTGGACTGAGCAAGATGTGACGGGCAGGCAGGGCCGTTCTCCCAGCCTGGGTTGAAGGCCTCGCCTGTGAAGGCTGCTCCCTCCTCTCTCACCACTAGCAGGCAGTTTGCACAAGTGAGTAGGGCCATTGTTGCACCAGCTCCACTATTCATTTTGCTTTTTTCTTCCTTCTCCTTTCCTTTTTCCCCTTTAGACTGTGAAGTGGGCAAGAAATGGCAATCTTAACTTGTCACATGTAAGCTGCTTTAGGAGCCTTTGCGATTAAGGAGCAGCATACAAATACTTCAAATCTGTAGGTATGTACAGGTGCTTCACATGATCAGAAATGCTGTGCAATCAGAATTCTTAATTGCATAGACTGCTTTTGGCTATGCAGGTACAAAGGTACCCTTTTACAGGCATCCCGTTTAATGTTCAAGCACAAGAGTTGGAGCCAGGAAACCTGGTAGCATTTGAAAGTCAACGATGGTGGGCCTTCTCCCCTCTGTATTTATAGACTAAGCATAGGGAAAGCCTGATACAGTTGTGCTGCAACATTCAGAAATCTGGTATGAAAATCTAGCAACTTAAGTTTGAATGTGCCCATTAACCCAAGAAGGGAGAGTACTTTTCCATTGAAGTTTGTTCTGACTCAGGCCTGTATCGGATGGTAAACTTAGTTTTCAACCTTTCTACATGAAAATCATGCATATTTTCATGGGTATTTTGAAAGGCATACATTCTTCCCTGAGAGATTAAAATATATTTTTGAGCATTTTTCAAAAGTATTTATTTTTATGCACATTTTTCAAATGTACACGTTATTGAATGCAACTTTAAAACCAGATTGCAAGGAATTGTATGGACTTTTCACCACTGGTTAGGTCCAAGTTGGTCTGGAAAGTAAAAACAGCAAATTCTCTTCAAAAATAAACTGAATTGATTTTTTTCATAAATCTCTTTCAAGCAACTCTGACTCATGTTTCAATAAGGTTTTCATTTGTGAAGTTTTGATGCCATGTGAAAATATGAGTGGAGCGAATACATATATTCCATTCTTATTTGTTTACACACTTATTTGCCATTATTTTCCCAACAATCTGCTGCTCTAAAGGGAAAGGAAAAAGAAATACTTCCCAATTGTAGAGGCAACCATGTTAATCTTCACTCACATTTGGGTCTGCATGCAAGTATGCATCCAGCAGGAATGAGACGAGAAAGACATCTGCATGCACATCTCAGTGCAAGGAAACACTGGTCCAGTTGTGTTCACAATGACGTGGCATGACATCTTTTGCCAACATTCATCCCTTTGTGACAAAGTGGCCTTTCTTTTTTTTTTGGGGGGGGGGGCTTTTTAAAGCAGTATCAAATTGCTGAAAAAGCAGGCCAGGGATGGGGGGCTTGTTTTATGGAAGGGGTGTGTGTGTGTGTGTTGCCCAGATATGTATCTCTATCTCCATTTCAGTGAAGCCCCACTTTCTGTGCTTGTCTTTCACCATTCAGTAAACAGATCCAGTACACACACATTGAAGGACAACATTTCTCATTTCAGAAGTCATAGCTTCCCAGTGGATCTGAAAAATCAGCATATTCTGTTTTATAAGTTAGGACACTATTAGGTATTGCAGCCCTTTACATGCTTATCTGGGTATATGTTCAGTTGAAATCAATAGGAAATGCATCAGAGTAAAAGATTTTGCTGCAAGTCTTCTTGTAGCTCAATCTGTGCTGCTGACGCATTTGACAGCTTCCTACCAAATAGCAACCTGCATTTTCAAAATGTCAGTTGACAAATTTTCAGTATATTTTGCAGCTTTCCACTTACTGCCCTTTTCTTTTGTAATTTAATATTGTTTTTAATATGTTAAATGGGGCTGCTTACAGCCATTTTCTTTTAAGTGGTTTTCATTAGGTCTTAGACTTTGCATGAGGAAGTCACATGAGAAGAAGAGAGAAGAGAAGAGAAGAAAAAGAGAAGAAAATTGCAACTGATAAAGTTTATTAGGAAAATATGACTAGCAGGAAAAACAATGATTGAGCATGCAAATAATTTTTCACTCCAAGAATACATAGTATATAGTACATATTCTACTGCTTGCATTTCCCCAAAGGTGTCAATAGAACTACACATGGTTGAAGTCTTCACTACCTTTCCATGAGGCACTGCAACAAATGATTTTCAAAGAAATAACCTCTAATCAGCATCCTTTCATACCATACAACAATCATATTATTGTCACTCTCATTCTATCTCCTTGACACACATGAGAAACTCTGAAGTGTTTCTTCCAGTTCAAGTTTTGTAGGTGAATCATAAATAAAAGAAGGTTGAAGCGCAGCACGGTGTGATTTTATCATCTTTGTTCTTGCCTTTGTTTGTTTGACAAAACTTAGAGAAGTCCTGGATGTCATAATGAGACTCTTCAGAGGTGAAGATTTGGAATTTTCAGTACAATCATGGCATACATAAAGATTTTCTTTTAATAGGAGGTTTAAGTAAAGGCTTCAGGAACTTGATAAAACCTTTGACTTCCTTGCCATTTAAAGAGTGCAATAATGCATGAATTAATTGTCAATAAATCAAACCCTTGCTTTTTCAAAAAATATAAATCCTATTTTGATAGGAACAGATACTGCATTTTTAAAACATAGCTCCAAGGTAGATTTTTTTGCCCTTGTTCAGGTCATGAACTTAATTCAGTGAAGAGATGCCATATATTTTAAGTGCTTCTGAATCTTGCTTTAACAGTCAATGTGTAGCCATTTGTAGGTATCTATATTTTTTTACTTAATCATCTTTTATATTTTGATAGCAAAATTTCCTTCCATTATTGCATGATCCCTAATTCTGACTACAGCTACGAATCATTTGCTACAGTTTTAAAATTAAGGAACCTGGAAGACAAGCCGCTTTGAAAAGTACAGTTTTGATTTCAAGAAGCTACAAACCGTGTGTGTTTAATTTCTCTTTAGGTGTACAGCTGTATAGCTCCTGTATAATGGAAGGTTTGAGACAAAATGGTCCCCCACCACCTTACCTCCGTGTAATGCAATTTAGCTTCATTAAATTACTGGAGGGCCAGTTACTTAAGCTGAATATTGATTTTCAGTCTGGGCCATGTTTAACATAATTTTGCGCAGGCAATGGCTAATTCCGCCTTTGGGTCTCACATCCTGATGAAATTACAAGACGGCAAGTGACCATAGGCCCACTGTCTTGAGCAAAGTGTTAAGAGTCCGGGGCCACGGATCAGTATAGTATTCCTTTTAACCCTTTTCTAGCAGAACATATCGCTGCATGCTTCAAAGGGGAGCATTGACAAATCTCCTGTTTCTTCAATGAAGCTGCTGCCTTTTATCTGGGGATGTGTAGCCTGGAGCAAGGTTTTGGTACTGTGAAATATCTGCATTGCTGTTATATTTTCCTACAGCAGCTGGCATTTCCCTGTCGAAGCAGCAACAGATGCCATCAATAGAAATGGTTTGAGATGAGGATTTACTGCTGTTCTCCATGTCTGAAAATTACTGATGATTCTCTGATGCTAAGAAAAATTAATAAAACCCACAATGTTTTAAGGAAAATAAAGTAGATAGTAGGAGAACTGTCTTATTTTTCCTGTTAGAGTTGAACAACAGATATGAAACATGGCTGTCATTTGAGGCAATGCTGAAATGAAATGTGCAGAATGCAAGAGAGAAATAAAAATATTCAGCAGTGCACTGGTTGAAATTTTATTACATAGAGAGGAATTGGACAAATTATAGAACTGGGTTGTAATAAAGTCAGGGAGATTTTTCTTCTCTTCCTTTAATATAAATTCATTTTTATAAGAAATGTACAGAACCAGCATGAAGGCAATTTTAATTTCTAAAAAGTAAGTCTGAGACAAATATTGTACTGATGTTCGGCACAGTCACTTTAGGGTATTGTTCTGCTATGTCAACAACTGTATTTACTATTTCTCATCAATAATTTGTTACAGCATATTTGAAATTATTCTACTGTCCAATAGTTTATCATGTTCCTTCTACTGTCACTCTTTTGATAATCCTTAGTGACACTCTGGGAGGGGGATTTTGGAGATACTGTTCTGAATAAACCCTTCAGTGATTAAGCTTCACATCTCTTTCAGTGCATGGCTACTACATGAACATACTTAGACTACAGATCTTTGAATCCTGGACAAAAGTGGATACAAGCCTCAAATGAGGTTTCCTAGCCTGTGAAGCAGGCAGTCTTCCATTTAAGAAATACACAGCCAAACCTCCCTTGAACATACAGAACTAGCTGTATATGTCTATGGATCCAGGCTTCTTCCTGCACTGAGTTCCAACCTGGTAATGCAAATTAAATCAGATGATAAATTATACCCACTCCCCTTCTAGTTGATACCTTTCCCTTTGTTTACCACACACATATCTTGTTTAGGACACTGCAGCCACTATGGCACTGAGTTGAAAATACACACAATATTTCAGGAATATTTTTGGCAGGGAAACAAAGCATACTCCTATCCTCTTCTATTTTTTTAAAACAATATCTGCAAAAATGTTTACGCTCACATTAATATTCCACACCCTTGCAATCACTCTGATGCATTTTCCACATCTCCCTCTTTCATCCAACACTCTCTTGTGCACACACAGAGCTTCTCTGGGTGAGGCATGTACCGTGCTTCTGTGATTTTCATGCATGGTGGCTTTCAGGTGCTTTACATGTTGTTGTCATTCTGTGGATCCTCTTCTGTGATTTGCAAGGTCTCCTGTGGCTTTTTATAGACTGAAGAGAGAGTGCTATTCTTTTCCAATGGTGGAATGAACCAGAAGAAAAGTTCTTGTGTTTTCATAATTCTGCTATATTGCACCTCCTCTTTGTGGTTCTGTAATAGAGCATACAGCAAGGCAGGGAGAGGACCCCCGCCTGCCAATCCAGACAGAGGGCAGGTATTTAAAGGAGCTGATCTTAATCAATACAGCCTCTGAAGTAGATATCTTCTTATAATACAGGGTTAAAAGCCTAATGTAGAAGCCCAAACTAGGCTTTCTTTGGTCTCAGCACTGTCATCGCAAAAGTGCTGTGATGGTATCTACTAACATTGCAGTCACTAATTGACTGGGGACTCCCATGTGGCTGGATTTAGTCCATGGAGCCTTACAGAGACAGTCAGATATTTATTTACATTTTTTTAAATAATCCCATGCACTATGAATTAATTTTGCAAGGCCTATAGATTACACAAGAAGATGCCTCATTCCAGGTCAGATTATTTGTACATCTAATTCTGTGCAGTTGACTTTGATTGTCAGCCACTCCTCAAGGTCTCTGGGAGAAATCATTCCCATCACATGCTTTGCTACATTATACTTTTAACCAGAGGTGCTCGGGATTGAACCTAGGACCAAGCAGGGACCCCTCCCCTTGAAGGGGAAAGTCAAGCACATACACAGTTGTTTCAATGAGGCTCAAAGAACATATTTACATAAATTTCTCTTTTTAAAATTTTGCATTTTCTAAACAAGGGAAATATTTCATTGAACAGGAATTACACAACTATTTGAGCTGTGCACTCTTGGGAAAGCTCTGTAATCCATCTGAATGAAAGCAAATAATATTTGGTATGTGTTAAGACTCTGAAGAATCAAATCAAAATTAGGAACTTTTAGCTTGGGGCAAAGTAGGTCATGCTCACACTACTAATGGAGCTCTGCCATTAAATAGAAAAAGAGGCAGTACTGAACCCAGGAGAATGGAGTTCAAATCCAAACTCTTCCTGTTGCTGATTCAGTGAAAGCCACCATTGCATATTTACCCACCTGCAAGACAGCAATGATGATCAAAGTGCAGATTTATTGTGAAGGTTTATGAGGTAAGGGACAGAAAACAGTTTTCAAATAAAGCCATACTATACTTTTAAAATATAAATAATAGTCTAATTCAGCAAAATGAAAGTGTTTGGCCTATGGTTTAGGGATATTTAAGTTAATCAATTGAAAATCATGGTTTTATAAACGAGAGAGATAATAAGGTTTTGACTACAGGTTTATAGGCTGCTGGATCTTTTCCTGGGGTCTTAAGTCACCATTTGGAGAAGGAACAAATTTGGACACTAAAAATGCTGCAATATAAATCTCTGATCTTCCCCAGCTTCAGAGGATGAATATTTTCTGTGGCAATTGAGGAAAATTAAATTCATAGGAGCAGTTGTAAGGAAATTATAACCCAAAGCAGAATAATACAATGACAATCTCTTTTTAGGTAAGTAAACTAGGTAAGATTTTAGGGCACAATGGATAATATCATTGGGCAGATCTTCACAGAGAAGAAACTATGTTAGCCAACTCAAGGACAGTGACTATATAGAATAGATGTAAAAGGAGCTGGAGCAAGGTTGCACTGAAAAAAAAAAACAATTTAAATAATTAAAAGTATAGTGTAATTTGATGAAAACCAGTTATAGATAGGCCAATTAAATTGATTTATAGAATTATTTGTTTGATTTAATGGCAGGATGGACTTGGATAGATCTCTGATTAGTTCCTTCTTTATTAGCTTTCATGGTACAAAATGCATCTGCACTGACGTTAAGTATGCTAAAATCCTAAGCAACAGAGTAATGCCTTCTCACTACCGCAAACTTCAGCTTGAGATCTTTGTTTCCGTAATTCAGTTCAGGAACCTTGTGTTGGAGACACACAGCAGGTCTGAGCATATGAAGCTAGTGCATCCAAATATATCTTTGTTTGTCCATTTTTTCTGATCTTTCTCCTTTGATGGCACTGGCCATCCGGGTCTCTGGCAGAGGTGGGGCCCAGTACCCATTCCCTTTTCCTTTCAACTGGAAATGCCAGGCTTCGGATCTGAGGAGTCCTGCATGCAAATCCCATGCCCCATCACTACACAAAAAACACTTCTCAGTTCAGGTGTGGCAACCACCAGCCCATACTTGCCTGGCTACAACAGATTCCAGTCAAAGAAATATAAAATTTGAGGAGATGAAGTCATTGTAGTATTGATCATTATTCCATGGCAAGTTTTGTTTTGCTTTGTTTTGTTTTGTTTCGTTTCCATGCACATGCTGTGAGCTTAGTCATTTGTCAAATCATAGCAAAGGAACACATTTTTGTGGACCAGGAGGAAAAGTGGAAAGAACGCCTCCAAGTAAAGATCTCAGGCAATTTTCTGGTACGGTGTTGTCCATGAGATTTACCCTTCACGCAAATATTCAAACTGCCTGCAAACTGCCTGAAAATGTTGCTTGCAGGCATTTTTCCACACTTTTTCCTGGTGCAAAATATGTGTTCCTTTGCTGTGATTTGACAAACAAATAAGCTTACACTGTGCGGGGATCAGGGAGCAATACACAATACTGATTTGTCACTGAGAGTCAATAACTGGCATCAGGTGTATTACTTAGCTTACCATCAAGGATTTGGCATGCCACATGATTGATAACTATGTGCATTCTCATAACATAATTTGTTCCCTATCACATTTGCACACATGGTCCAGAGTCTTTTGTTACTTACTATATGCCTGATATCTTCATTTTCCACATATACTGAAGAAGAATGCACAAGAGCCTCATTTCAGTTTTCCCAAGTCATAATTCTGTCCTTAAAATATTAGGGTTGATCATAGGAATCCTGTAGGATTTGTGAAGGTGGAGGATATATGAGAAGCCCAGAGAACTCAGAAGCATGAAAAAGTTGACATCATCGAGTTACATTCCCCCTGCCTACAAATTAATGGATATTTCTCAGAGCCTTCATTCTCACAGAACACATTTGTATTGGTCAAGTTGTTCCAAAGATTTTTGTTGGACTAACTCTGAACTAAGGTCTACTTAGACACACAATTATATTTTGTCCATTGTAAGGAATACAAGTATGTGCATATTTTAAAGTTATTTCCAGAATAATTCTCAATTCCCAATAAACATTCAAAACAGCCACTTGGGAAGAAAACCATGTAGGACCTCTTATGGAAAATAATGATATGTGGAACTGAAGACACACATAACATATCATCTGACAATGTGCTGTCAGCTTCATTTTTATAATGATTTCTTTCTCCACTGCAGAACAAATAGACTATTACTATTTGTTCCCCTCACTCCTGGCTCCTCCTCCTCTAATAGCTGGAAAACAAAGTATCAGGTTTCCAAAAAGAGAATATCTCCTCTTCCTCTTAGTTTCCCAATCAGAGGTGGAGGAAATACTGATCCAAGCAGTAACAGCTGGGCAAGCAAATAAGTAGAAAGAATATGTCCAAAATTGCAGTGTCTCATTTGCTAATATGGCATGCAACTGCTGAAGCTTGTTCCATCATTGATTGGCTAGTTATTTTCAGGTGGTTCAAGGCTTCTTGTTGCCTTTGCTGCAGCCAACATGAATATTCTCTCTTCCCGTTGATATTCTAGGGAGATATGTATACATACATTATATTTCTTTTTTTTTTTAAAGTAGAGCACACCATTCAGAGAGCACCCCTTATGTATGTGTAATAAGATTGTTTTCTGTAGCCAGATGGGAAAAATTAATCAGGAAAATAAACTATTTGAGTCCACATCAACAATGCAACACCATCCAATAAACCTAAACTCCATATTTCAGTAGGTTTGATCTCAAGTCTCTGGCTCAAATTTCACTACAGCTACGAACTTACTCAGTAGTCCTAGGCCGGGGTGGGTAATTTTTTTCTGTCAAGGGATGTATTGGCTCATGGGATGTCTGTCAGAAACTGCATATGGGTAGTGAAATGAAGCCAAACTTAGTAATAGGCAGGGGCAGAAATGAATGTGTATGTGTCATCTAACACATGGTGGGCATGTCATGAGCGAAGCCGGCTGGAGCCGGGGGTCAGACTAGATGGCCCAGGCGGCCCCTTCTGACTCTCTCTATTTCTATGTTAATACTGACTTCAGGTGTTTTGAGGGCCTTTGGGTAAGATGGTCACAGTAAGAACCCTTCATCATTGAGTTTTCCTTTGTACCACCCTGTCTCTCGCTGCTATTGCTCATCCTTTTTCTCATCCTTTGCTCTTTTGAAATGCAGAGAGACAGTGAACAAGCACATAGAGGTTATCTGTTGCACCTCCTTCTTGCTACCACCATTATTTGGGTCAAATTGGGAGGCTGGTGAACAAGCAGGTTGCAGTGGTGGATTGGAGAAGCAGCTCCAGGGGATCCTTTCTGTGGGCTGTTTCTAGGGCAGATGACCAACCGTGCATACCCTAGATCAGGGGTCCTCAAACTTTTTCAACAGGGGAGCAGTTCACTGTCCCTCAGACTGTTGGGGGGCTGGACTATAGTTTGAAAAAAAATGAATTAATTTCTATGCACACTGTACATTAAAAATTAATTAAATTAAAATAAATTTAAAAATTAACATTTAAAATTGATTAAAAATTAAAAAATGTTTGCTCACTTGTTCAGAGAAGGCCTCAGTGGAGGTGTGGGAGCCCCGTGGCTTTCTCTGAGTATGCTTTCTCTGCCGCAGCTTCCTCTGAGTAAGCTGTTCTGCCTCAGCCTGTCCGCCCAGGGCTCGGCAAGGTGGCAGCGGCGGCTTGCTCCCTCAGAGAAGGCCATGTGGCTTGGCCGCTCCAGGCTCACATAATTAAAGATAGATTGAAACAGTTATTTTTCTTATTTTCAATCCTTTTTTATTTCTTTGTCTTCATCTCTCTTTTCTGCCTGCCTCTCTTCTGTTTCCCACTCCATATTCCCACTCTGTATATGCGTGCAATGGGGGAGGAGCTGGTGGACAAGCAGTTGAGCTGTTGCAATTTGGCACATGCTCCGGCTCTCTGCTCAGTTTCTGAGAATGCCTGCGCCAGCTCAGAGCTTTTGGCCTCACTCCGAGATCATTTTCTCCGAGCAAGTCCAAAACATCTGAAGCGGGCTGGATCCGACCCGCTGGCCATGGTTTGAGGACCCATACCCTGGATGCTATCTTTGGTATCATCTCCTTCCAGTACCTTGCATCTCTTTCTCTCTCTTGTTCTCTCTCTCTCTCTTTTCAAAGTGGTGAGATTCCAGGGAAAGGATTGATAACTCTTTCCAAAATTCTGAACCAGCTATACACAGTGATGGGGCTGCAGGTTGGCCACTCTGCTCTGCCTGCCCACCTCAGAAGTTGCTCATCTTCTCATACGCAACTCCTGAAGTCCAGAAGGTGGGTAACTGAGAGTCAGTGTTGTGTAATGGTTAAACATGTGGGATTAGACTCCAGTGATCTGGGTTCTAGTCCTCACTTGGCCATGGAGCCAACTGGGTGAGTTTGGGCCAGTCACAGACTCTCAGCTCAACCTGCCTCATAGGGTGGTTGTTGTAGGGAGAAGATTAGAAGCAGCAGGAGGAGAATGATATAAGCTTCTTTCAGTTGTTTCAAAGAAAAAAAGGCTGGATATAACTCTAATATAAATAAATAAATAAATAAATAAATAAATAAATAAATAAATAAATAAATATTGTTCTTACTGTGCAGTTAAAAACATTACTGAGGTCATGTATGTGTGGCACAATAGATATGCTGTTACTGTTACACAATGGGCATGGTTCAAAGAAATTCATGAGTACCATACTAAGCCATCTTTTTTTTAAACCGCACTAAACATCTAGACATCAATGACAGTAAAAAGAAAACAGCTATGAGGAAACTAAATGAAAATCCATTTGGTACATTTTAATTGCTTGCTGACAAGACTATTGTAAAGAACACCTTCTGGCATTCCAATAGAGCCCATCTTTTATTGGATGAAGGATACACCTGTATAAGAACATAAAGGTTGTAAATCTACCTGTGCCAGACTAATCATTTCATTATTAAAGCACTGTGGCTTTTTGTTAATTTTTTTTAACAAAATTTATACAAAATAATCTTCACACGTCCTGGGAGTGAGAGGAGTGATTTAATTGGTAAATAAAGAGGACAGACACTCATGCACAATATTTTACAAGTAGCATTTCTCTTCATAATTGAGCTTCTGAGTAATAATTAATGCACAAATATTCTTGATGTATACGTGTTTTGTTGAAGACTTGCATTTCCAGAATATTTTCCCCAACAACACTGTGCACTTAAAATAATATGTTTCTTTTTTAATATCAAAATCTGAGAAATGTGCCAAACTAATCATTTCTTCCCAGGAGTCTTGCAAAAGGCCTAGATGTTAATTGCATTTAACCTGGAATGGTGGAGCATTTTTTCCCTTTATACAATAACTAATATGTAAACTACTCTTGCACTTTGAAATTACTTTCACTTAAATTCTATTATTGGCACTCCACAGTGGAATATAGGGTCCATTTTATTATAAAAAGACTAATTATGCTGGCACTATACAGCACACCCGCCAATCTTTGTGTGAGTGTGTGTGTATGTGTGCAGATGCAAGGATTTGAAAGAGAATATTGACAATATCAAGTATAATTATTTGCACTGGCATTCATGAGAAGAGAAGAGAAGAGAAGAGAAGAGAAGAGAAGAGAAGAGAAGAGAGCGTCAGCTATGGCTGGTAAAGAAATGTAATTAACAACAACAACAACAACAACAACAACATTTGAAGATGGCTTACTTTCAAAAATGCAATTTTGACTGGAAATGGAAACAAATTTTCAGATTTTTTAAATAAACAACTTAGAACTGTTTGAAACACTTAGTAAGCCAACTGAGTGAAGATATATGCCTTTTTATCATTTGTTTTAAAATGGGGAAACATACTTATCTTGATTTAAAGCATTTCTGTACCATTCAATTAGTGCAATACTTTCAGAATGGTGTACAGAATATTATATGCATGTGTGTTTGATGGTATTCACTTTTTACAAGCCCCCATGTACAATTTTGCTATATTGTCTCCACTTCAATGTATGCATTGAATGCAAGCATTGTGGAGCCCCCCTTCGGACTGAAGCTGATCATGTATCAAACTCTAGGGGGCAAGTCTAGCCTATCCATTCTTAACAGCTCTTTTCAGACATTTGTACTGAATAGACTTTGGTTCTGCCCTGAAAAGCTCTGACAAGGATAGATGCTCAGTGAAGATACTTGTTTAAAACTCATTTTTGTACCCAGTCCTCTGAAAAACTATCTTCTAGCCCAAGAAACCATTCTGTATTTGAGTGGGAGAGACATTTGTTCAGTTCAGAGTTTCCTAATTTCTCACTTTCAAACTAAGATGAAAGTGAATCAAAATTCAGTCCTACTTTAAAATTCACACTCCTCTGAATATAATGGAGTTCTCCAGTCATAAAGTGCATCTCTATACAAAATGAATATATTACAGAAATCTTAACACAGATATGAGTAAAATGTGTTACTCTAGGAAAATAGGATAGTGAATATTCTAATTTATTTTGAAGACATGGTTGGGAAGTGGGTACATATTTCCATATGTGGTGGGAATGTGAAAATATAATGAAATTTTGGGAAACATGTTTTTAAAGAAAGTAGTAAAATATTGAGTTTAAATATTGAAGTAAGTTGTAGAATTGCATCATTATCGATATTTGGTAGAGAACAATGGAGATGGAATATTAAAGGATTAATAGCAAACATATTAAGAGCTGTGAGATTATAGCAAAGAATTGGAGAGTAAAATATGACTATAAATTCAATGATTGATACACAGAAGTTTGAAATATAGCTATTAATGATAAATTAACTTGGCTTGTATAAATAGGATATAGAAAACTAGGGATATAAAAATGATACATATGTAAAGAATAATTTTGATGATTTTGGGGGCAATTTACTGAGTATGTGGTAATAAAAGGAAAAGAATGTGAACCTTCACAAGATTCATTGTAATTTTAGAAGGAGGATGGGGCTCCTTGAAAGAGTAAACAATTTAGCATTTATCCAATGGTCCCAGTGGTGGGATGCACAGTTTCTGTTATGTTATAGCATAGTTTTAATTGTATTTTTTCATTCAGTTGTATTGTATAATTTTATTAAAATAATTCTTGACATAAAAGCCTTTAATTTTATCCTCCTCTACAAGGATGTTTGCTCTAGCTTTATAACCACCCTCTCCTTCAGTTTCCTGCTGCTTTCCTTGGTCATTTTTCTCTCTGCTTCATTTTTTCTATGGTGGGCATGTCGTGAGCAGAGCCGGCTGGTGCCGGAGGTCAGACTAGATGGCCCGGGAGACCCCTTCTGACTCGCTCTGTTTCTATGTTTCTAGGATCCTAGACAATTAGGGATCATGTATAAGACATGGTAATATCATGGCATTGTGTAGCTAATTAGATTTGATTGTTTGTTGGCATCAGTAAAAGCATATGAAGCCTGTTAAGGATGATGGTAGAGGTTATTCATGTGCAGATCATATGTGTGCTTCTAGATAATAAGGGATCACAGCCTTGTGAACAAAAAGGGGAAAAGGAAGAATAATCTCTTTTATTCTGACAAAGGTTCTGAGTTTTGTTTCTTGCAAAGCAATCCTATCTTTTAAGACAGCCATAATTTGAGTATTTTTTACTCCAGCACCATTCTTCTATCTAAGCTGTACATGAGCAATAATATATGCATTTGGGTTTAATAAATATAGGAATCTTGGAACCATCTTTTCCCACATGTGCACATAACCACCCTTTTGATGGAGTGGTACAGCTTAAATAATGTTATATAGTTGCTTTATAAATTCATATCCAACTCAGCTTTTATCAAACACCAATCCAACCTCAGATCAGTGTATCTTTGAACTAGACAACCTATGTTAAACACTGTCAAAAATGTATTAGTGAAAACACATCAATAAGTATTACTGTAGAATACTAACCCATTAATCTGTCAACTTTATATTTCTGTTCATTATTTTGGGTATAGGGTGTGCAAATTTCATACCCCAGGTATTAAAAATCTCACTGCAGGAATTTATTGATTTGTGCATTTAAATTAATAAAAATCATATGGTTTTACCTGATCTGGAATAAAATGCCTTGTTCAGTCAATATTCTTTAAGAGTATATTTCAAATAGCTTAACAAAGGGTTTGTGACCTGTATACAGAAGTTGGCCCTTTGCTGCCTGGGGATAGGACTTCCTGCACTTGGTCTTTGACTCTGCCTTCTCCTTTTACCTCTCAAGTGCCATACAGAGCAATAACTTTTAACACAGCTTAACATCTTCAGTTACAAGTACTGGGCAGGGCAGGGCAGGGCAGGGCAGGGCAGGGCAGGGCAGGACAGGGGAGTGGAAAAGATTAAAATGATTTTTTTTTAAGAATGACAAATCATACATATCTATTTCTACTGTTTCCATTCATTTCTTAAAATACCAACTGTTGTGATTGCAATCTTAATAAGCCATTGATTTACATATATGGAGAGTGATTTAAGTAATCTTGCTTGGCACTAAAAAAAGAAAAAAGCAATGGAGCCAGGAGGCAAGCTACTGTGAAAGGCCATGCCATGAGCAGAATGTCACAACTTTAAGGGGCTTCTCTCTTGTAGCCACCCAACCAAGTGATGTGTGGAAGCATCAATGTCAGAGGGAATCATCATGCATCGCAGCTTTTCTTTTGAGTATTATGGGATCTTTATAGGGGTTATCCGTGGTGCTATACTTCATTCCCAAAATGGTTCACCACCATGGAGCATCATGGAGTGCTCCTATAAAGAAAAACAGAAGCTGCAATGGAAGCAGCGCCCCACAGTCTCCCTTGCATCCACGGAACTTCCCTTAATGGGATTACCCAGTGGAGGGGCTGCAAAAATGACATAAGAGTCTGAGCAGGTACATATGGAAGGAGATGTTGCTTTGAAAGACAATCAGTTGGTATTTGACTCAACTTCTGTTATGTAGGGTGTGGGAGTTGTTTTTTGGCTGGCGGTTGGTTTTTAATATTTAGTTTACTAGTTATGTGTTTCTCCTACATGTTAACATTTACAGGACAAAATTGGAGGGTGGTGATTAGTGCTACAAACACTCATATTCTGACTTGTTGATTCTCCCTTCCTAGTGATCCCCAGGACATTTAAAGCTCATTTATCCCCAGCAAGGGCCTGCAGTGAAAAGTCAGCGGTGTGTGTTTGTACCAAGGCCTTTTTCAGGGATTTGATAGTTGGGGATAGAGTGCATCAGCACTGCTGGCTCCAATGCATGCTTTGGAGACAGATGTTTACCACAACAGTCCTTGAACATATGTAATATACTTATAGAAAAAAGAATAATTTACCATGGAAATTTAAGGAGCGTCTGAAGGCAGTAATCTTCATTTGTAATCAGAAATCTATTTATGTTTTACAGATATTTCTTAAGTCCATCAGAAGTTTTCTTTACCATTATTTAAAGTGCTACAATTTTTGAAATTATTTATAAACACTGAAACAATGGTAAAGAGTTTTTAACTTCATCTGCAATATTCTTCATAAAATTCAGAGAAAAATGAAGAGTCTGAAGGGAATCAGAGTAGAAAGACGTCTTTCTAATGTAGATTCTAACCTACATTTTAAACAAAATGAGTCTATCTTCCTTTAGAAATCAAACTGCAAAATATAAAGCAAAGATATGAGCAGACAATTTCTTTTCCTGGCAATACCATGCGAGAAGGAGAAGGAGAAGGAGGAAAAAGGGGTAGGTGGGGGCTAAAACTCACAATGGAGCAACTTCCATTCCAGAACAGTTTCTGCTCTTCTAACATGGTCTATTTATTTTTATTGGTTTGTTTCTCATTAAATCCTTCAATTACTCTGCAGTGTAAAATGGTGAAATTATTGGCATGTGCCACTTTCATCATGTATCCAAGTTTGCTTATTACACTTGCAGAAAATGCTTGAATGGTATCAGGCTCTGCTGTGGATTGAGACAGAGTTAATAAATATTATTTGGTGTTTTCCCCCCCCCAAGAAGCACTGCTTTTCTTGATTGTTTTTTACAGTTGTATTGGGAATATTGATTTATTCACCACTGTTACAATAATTGTATACAAGGAAGGAAAAAAAATGCAGTGGTAACATTTCATCAGCTCAAACAGATTAATTAGTTGTAGTAGATTAGGCACAGTGTTACAAAGAAAGATTTGCATTTTGAGGAAGGAAAAGAAAAGTTTATTTTATCTTTAAAAGGGCAAGAGGATTTAATAAAGAAGTGATAGTCTGAGCTGCTGGGCTTAGTGTTCAATCAGTACTTTTCGAATGAGCATTGAAGGACAATTTTAAAAATTAAATCTCATTTCTAAAATTTAAAAAATCAGCTATTAAGTACAACATGTAGGCAGAATTCCTATTTAAAATACCTGCATAAGTGTTAAGAATACTTATATGAAATAAAGTTTTATTTTATTTATTTTTGGAATTATAGGCTTTTGTGGTAGTGTCCAGTATAATAATAAAAACAGACACAATGCATAATATAATGGTACAATTACAGCAACTACATAGATCATAGACTTAAAATTACTGAGGTACGATAGTAATAAAACCATCATTAAAATTCCTAAAAATTAAAATCAATTCACTATTATTCAAACTCTAAAATATCTGGAAAATAGAAATGTCTTTGCCTGGCACTGGAACAATAATAGTAAGGGCACCAGGCATAGTTATCTGGGAAGCCAATTGCACAGGTGCAAGTTAAGTGATTATATGGGCTAATTTTATGCCAGTACTTCAATACGTAGCAAGTTGCATAGAAGGGGAATGTTGCACTATGCACATAGATAGAGTTGGATCGAACACAGATGTATACACTTAATATTTACACTGAAGAAAAATATGGCTACACTTCTCATAGAGCATGAGCTATTTTAACACATAATTTGAATAAGTGATCCTGTGACCTCTTAGGGAGCCATAGGACAATTTTGTTTTCCCTATCCAAGTTCAAAGGCAGAGTACTGACCCTAAAGCAGGGGATCTGTGCTCTGGTCCTGCTCCCCATTTTATGGCTGCTGTGGAGAGAACCATAGTGGGAACTGCTCTGAGATCAGGGAACTGAATGTCGACAGGGGGTAAAGGAGAAATTGTACTTGGATGACTGGGAGAAGAGAAGATCAGGAGCACCTAATGATACTCAAGACTCTTTCCCTCCCTCTCTGGAGTGTATCTGCTTAATGGCCCACAATCACTGTCTAGCTGGAATGCAGAGCAAGAGATACTTGCTGGTACTCCCACTCTGGTACTACACAGTTGCAAGTTTCCCAGCTGAATAGGATTATTCATGATATGTCCATATTGTTCCCTCTTTCACCTGAGAAGAATAGGTAACTCCTAATGCCACAATTCAGTATTTTCCTCCCAAGACCCAAGCTTTAAAATGTTTTTAGTTAATGTGATTCATAAATGCAACTTCCAAATGAATATCTGCTATGATACATCACAGATATTTTCTGACCAGTTTTTCTCCCCCCACCACCTTTCTTCTTCATTTTTCTTTTTTTTCTTATGTGATCATCTTAGTACAATGGACACTATACAGGTGTCCTACATTTTCATCATATAAACATGTGTACTTTACATTTATATGAAAATGGCCAAATAAGGCATGTCATGTAGCAAGGGTCAGACTAGGTCTTCCCATCGTATGAGACTATGGATGAAGAGACATTCATGGAATAACATCTTCCAAAGGCAGGATTGGAGACTCTGTTAAGGCTTGCCAGTATAATGTAGCTTAAAGCTCATAGTGCCATTCTGATACTCCTGGAAACCACCAAGTAATAGGTGGTTGAGGAAAAGGAGTATAGTTCCCTAGAAGGCCAGATTTGGCCCAAAAAGAATTGTTTCCTGGCTTTTCTGGTATTCCCTGGTTTCCATTGTAAAGTGTCAAAATGGCACTAACAGCTTTAGATTTTGTGGATTTTAGAACCATCCTTTTTGTAATTCAGATTTGATTTGACTTCCAAGCTTGCACCTCTATCTTAAGTGTTGGTGGATGCCAGCACATGATTGAAGTGGCAACTAAAGGAAACTGCTATCATGGACTGGGATAGCCAGCTTCTGGCAAGATCCTCTATTTATTCCTGTCCTGGCAGGGTCCTATTCTATACAAAGCAGGTCATGTCAATTCTATCCCTAAATATTTTTTCTTAGTTCTTTAGTTCTGTGTTTAAAAATAGAGTTGTAGCCTATTTGTTTATCCAAGGGTTCTTTCTGCACATCAGGGTAGTCTCCCCATGAAAAGTGATCTTCTGCTGGCTGCAATATGTACCATTACTTACGTGGCTGTACTTCAAATGCCATTTTAGTTTTCTGCACTGGGGCCTTGAAACAGCAGCATCAGTCCTGTACCCTGACACTTGGTGACCTAGGAACAGCACTCTGGAGCATGATTATGTATCCTATAGGTGACTTTACTGTGTATTAAACTCAGAGGGAGTGGAGAGATGTCATTCCTCCCCTTTTGGTGAACACTGGTGGGGTGGTGGGGAGAAAAACCAGCTTCTACAAAGTGTATAAATTCCCAGTGCATTTGAGTTAGTGACACCCTTCTCCTAGAGTGTTTCATAGGCCTCAGAAAGTCATTGATTAAAGCCCCAACCCGACTTCTGTTCAGGAATACTTTCAGAATTTGGGGGAATCTTGAGCATGACATATTCAGATGGTACCTCATTCAGAAGATGCACACAAATGTGCATCTGATCTTCTTCAGTACTCTGCAGAAACTGCATACAGCAGGGACTCTGATACATCCCTACTGTTCCGGGGGCTCTAACACATCCTAATCTTTGTAACCCTTTGTAGCTTGTCCTCCTTTTCTTTCTGGCTCATATTATAGTATGAAAGCAAGCTGCACTGATCAGTACTAATTTTGGACATTTTACAGGTGTGTGTGTGCACATGTGCATGAGAGAGAGAGAGAGAGCACAAAATGAATGAGAGGAGTTCATTTTTAGTTCATTCCAGAGAATGCCTGATGCCACTTTAAAAAAACATTTTAAGTACTTTCAGACATTAAATGAAATCTTGTACATGTTTGGTTTTTAGACTAATCAAGTGTTGTTTATGAAAAAGGGAAATTATAGATTTTCTTTCACGCTCTTTTGTTTTTGTTTGCAGTCCCAGGAATGGTTCTTCTGTCTTCACTCACTGTTCAGATCTTTGCACCTGTAAAGCTGTTTACTCAGCTATGAACACAATTATGACACAGAATAGCAGTTGCTTTTGAAATAAACATCTGGAAAACCTTCTGGGTGCTGCATTGATTCAGAGAATGGCAGCTTTGGACTATTAATGACAAAAAGGCTAATTTCTCTCGCTGTCTCTTGGCCTGTAGAATACATAACCAAATTAAAAAGTGCAATACTGAAAACTCTTAAACATGGCCTTATTTACTAGTGACTGAAGTAATGTCCCTAGAAACGCTATGAAAATATTGCATGTTGCAATCTCTTTGTTTCACTCCAATAAATCAATGCAATTACTGGGTTCATTTATAACAATTATTGTATACATGCCAGAAATGTGTGCACATCCTGTCTGTTACCTCAAAGACAAGTTCTTCAATGTGGGCTGTGGCTACTTTCTCCCAAACCCCCAGGAATAACTCTGTTAAAACTTAAAACTCTGTGTTTGAAGCTCTGCATACTTGACCATGTTTGTGATGCTGAATGAGAGTTGCCATCTCTTTTTCCTGACAGCTGCTCATCTAACAACTAAATGGTAGGGAGGTGCATCATGCTGGGAATCTCTATACTTGTTACTTTTGGCTGGTACAGATGGCCAACAATTTGTTTCATTTTTTTTCATAAGAATTTACCTACATTTGCAAAATCCACAGTAGCAAGAAAAGTTACATAGGACTCTGCCATTTCATCTGTGCTGCAAACATTGCTATTACCAGTAAAACATTTGTCTAGGCTGAAACTTTGCACTGCATGGACTGTGGACTTCATTTCGGTACATTTAATTATCATTTGACCTCAGGGGTGAATTTGTCACAGAATGATCATTAGGTTGGATCCAAGGGAACTTAGTCATGCTTCAGTCCCATGGAAATCAGTTCATTCATTCATTCATTCATTCATGTTGTGTGCCATCCCACTAGCCATAGGCTCTCTGGGTGGCTCACATCATTAAAACCCATTACAAGACATAATATAAAACACCCAAGACAATACACAATTAGCACCAATAACACTAAAATAATAAAACTATCAGAGTTCAATAAAAACAAGATATACAAAATTAAAATGAATACAATATATAACATAACCCAGAGATAAAACAAAACCATTGAAATTAATATTAAAACAGAGTGACAGCAGTACAATTAACAAATTTTAAAGCATCAATAAAACAACATTCAACTAATCAAAATAACTGTGGAACAGATGTGTCTTTAGTAATGGTAAAGGTTTCCCCTTGACGTTAAGTCCAGTCATGCCTGACTCTAGGGGGCGGTGCTCATCTCTGTTTCCTAGCCGAGGGAGCCAGCGTTTGTCCACAGACAGTCTCCGTGGTCACGTGGCCGGCATGACTAAACACCAAGGTGCACGGAACACTGTTACCTTCCCACCAAAGTGGTACCTTTTTATCTACTTGCATTTGCATGCTTTCAAACTGCAAGGTTGGCAGGACCTGGGATGGAGCAACGGAAACTCACCCTGTTGTGCAGATTTGAACCAGTGACCTTTCGATCAACCAGCACAGCAGTTTAAACCACTGTACTACCTGCATCCTCATGTGTCTTTAGTTGGCATCTAAAGCCAAAAAGGTAGGCACCAACCTTTTTGGGAATGAGTAGGGCTGAGTTCCAGAGCATAGGTGCTATACTTGAAAATGCTCTCCACCTTCCAAACTTATCCCTCATTTCATTTGCGGGAGGAATACAGGGGAGAGTTTCAGATGAGAACTGCGGTGACCGGGCTGGCATGTATGGGAAGAGATGTTCCTTTAGATAACCTGGCCACAATTCAGTTTAGAGGATGTCTGCCACATTTTTCCCTATTGAATCAGTGGAACTTTGTCATGGCTAGCAGGATGATCCTACATATCTGGAGGTGTGTGGGAGCTACTCCTAAGTAAGTGTACATAGGAAGCACGAGTTACTTCCTTTGGATAGCAGTGTGCTATTCCTACCAATAACAATGTGGACTGTCGTTTTCCTACCAAATCTTTCCCAAATCTTTAGCATTCACTGACAATGTCTTCATTTCTTTCTCTTTCTCCAGAACAAAACAATTTGTGGTTATACCAACCTGAAGTATTTTTAGGCATCCTAGAACTTCAATTTGTTCTCCTAAAATTTATACAACCAATATATTAGCCTTGGCATCATACCATTTTAAAAAATCCTTGTTGTGGATGGAATCTCATTAAACAGTGTGTATGTAGAAACTTCTGTGGGGGAAAAAAGAGAAAATGATATTTTATTGTACATTCTATGGCAATTTGTAAATAAATATACCTTGGAAGTTGTAATTAACATTTTTATTAGATAAATGACTCTTGCTTGGTAAATTACCATGTATAAATATTCCATTAATATGCAGCAGAAACTTATCATAGTTTACAGCCATCAGCAGTGCAAACATATGTTCAGACACAGTGCCTCAGTGTATCCATATTTGAGGACTCCTTGGCAAACATATCGATGATTTAAGGATCTCAGAATTGCAAGGGGAAAGCAAATCTTATGAGAGGGTTCAGTTTGATGGCAAGGTGAATTTGTTTATGCTTGGGAGAGGAATGATCCATCATTGCCAAATTGTTTTGTCCAATATTGATCCCTGCTTACTACTTGCTTGCCTGACATTCTCATCAAATCATAGAATAACCAAAAAGAAGGAACAGTTACTCAGCATAGACGAATGGCAAAGTAAGCCTGACTTGTCTCCAAGACTTGAAGGACCTAGTCCTTAATCATCTGCATCACTAAAAGCTAAACAAAAACAAAATCTTGGGACTGGGATTTGGAATATAAATGCTACTACAAAACACAAGTATTATTTCTTCCCCAGCCTTTTTATGCATTCTAAAGAAAGTCTATACTGGGCAATTTAAATTAGATTTAGATTAGGTTTTTTTTTACCCTGCTGGTAGCTTTTACTCATATTTTTATTTTGGTTTTATCCTTTTTGAAGTTTTATATTTTATCTTAGTTTTAGTTATTTAATTTTAATGTTTTTGTGAATTGCTCAGACTTTTATCAGTTTTGCATTATGAAAATCTGAGAGAGAGAGAGAGAGAGAGAGAGAGAGAGAGAGAGAGAGAGAGAGAGAATAGAGAGTATCTCAAAATGGCAAGGAGAGCAAAATTGGTAGTGGTAGCAGTATATTGCATTTATATCCTGCCATTTCTCCTGAGGAAGCTAAGATGCTTACATACCTCCATTTTGTCCTCAGAATGAGTTAGGCTGTGAGTGTGTGACTGGCCCAAAGTCACCCAGTGAGCTTCATGGTTGAGTGGGGACTAGAACCTGGATCTCTCTGGTCCCCACTCCAACCACCACACCATAGTGGCTGTAATTTACTACGCTGGTAGGTTACAAATATCAGCCACCACCTAGAATAAATGTGTTTTGATGTCAAGTAGATAAGATTTTATTCTTTTTATAGCAAAGCAATGCAGCAGTTGCTAGGCAAAAGAGGGAATAACCAGACACAATTGAATGTTTTTGCTGCCAAAACATGTACCAGTCTGAACATGTTACATATGCCACAATCCCATGGTCTCCTGACTGACACAGTTGGAGTTGGGGAACATATGATTATCCAGAGTCCCAGCTGTGAGATCCTGCAATCCTGTAGTCTTGGAGCTGGAAATCTGCAGGCTGATCCCCGCACCCCGCTCCTCACAGCCAGCATGGAAAGAACCACACTGGCTGCTCCCTGAAGGATGCAACTGGGCCTTGGGGGTGGGGAGCATGCCAGGGAATGGGGGAGAGGAAGATGGGGCTGCAGAATTTCAGGAATTTCAGCTGGCATCACAGCCCTCCATCTCCCTGGAGCTAATTTTAGATGGATAAAAATAAGAATGTAGAGAAAATCAGGAAGCGAGATAGCCACCGCGTTGCTCTGCATCATCTTGCACTGGATGCTGGTAAGCCTCTTTGTTCAGGGGCTACAGCAACAGCCACTGGAGCGAGAGGACTCTGCCCTTAATTACAAGCATCTTGTTTAGCGAGTTAGCATAGAAGTGTCCTGACTATAAGACCATTGCTTCTCACCCTGCATACAAGACCTGTGATTTTCCTTTTCCTTGTTTAATTTAAAAATATCCCTGCTGTACATATTCCAGAGATGCCAGTATATTCTGCTCAAAATTCTGAGCAGGATTCTGTGATAGTTTTGAGGCCTTGGCTACATCTGATCTGAAACAAGCTGGAGGCAAGATGTATCAGAATCTGAAGGGTTCTAATACAAGTCACCTGTACTGTTGGCATAACTCAATGGTGATCCTACTGATCTTGAGGGCTCAGTGTCCTACATGTCCTACACTGGCATGTCCTACACTATTTTGGGATCATTCAGGATGAAAATAGGGCCATTGCAAATGAATTTTCCAAACAATCTGCAGTAACAGTTCCTGTAGGTTCATTGTGCTCATGGTATGCAATCTGTGCATTATAAATCAAGATTAATATGGAATGGTATGTGCCAGAGATGAAACGGTACAGATTATCTGTTTTCACTGGATGTCAAACTTATGTCTGGCATACTGGCTTACTAAGAGTGTACTGATTCTGAATTTAGAGCACTAGACTGTATTGCTAAAGGTGAATGATACACAACTTCAATATCTTGAGCAGACAGGTGACAGACAGTCCAGAGGTTATAGCCATTTATTTATTTAGAACTTTTGTATGCTGCCCAGTTATACCACGGCACTGCTAGGCGGCTTGTCTTGTCTTGGGAAACATTTTACAGAAGACAGATAGATGGACTTCTTGAAAACAGTACCCTGCAAAGATCTGTTTTGATCTGGTAAGTAACTTCTTATAGCATCAGATTCTTATAAGCTATAGACTGTAATCCTGTACACACTTACCTAGAGGATGCATAACTGACATCTGATTAGATTAATTAATTAAGATTGCATTGTGAATTGTTTATTCGTCACATTACCCTCATGTCCCTCATGTCTCTCACACAAAAAATCCCTGGTCAGGGAGGTTATAAAAATGCAAGGAGTCATTCAGAAGTGTTACTGTATTTGAACCTCATAATGACCTTGGCAGGTAGTTTAAACTGAAAGTGTTTATCTTTTTCAAGGTCACTCAATTAGCTTTGTGAAAGGAAATGTTTGATCTCCTGGTCAAAGTCCAAAAAACCAACCAACCCTACTGAAAAGTATATATGCATTAAGCATACTTAATCAGATGTGCCTTAACTGTTGAAAGATTCTAAGGAGGTTTGCTGTTTCCTCAATTTAAACTTTTCCTAAATTTACTCATGAGTAATGGGTAGTGTGGTTTTGTTTCATTTTAGGACTGATCTGAGTTTTCCCACAAAATAAAGAAGACTGGTATTTTTTCAACCCCCAGAGCAAGTTTTGGTGCTGTGGGAACAGCATATCCAGGAATGTTCTGTGCCATGTTGGTTTTTCAGTCACCTCAGTTCAGAAAGCCTCCAGTTTTCTCCTCTGGACACTAGCCTCGGCAGTTCAGAAAGCAGAAAATTAGTGCCTTATCCCTTGAACTCTATGGTCCTCCCAGAACACTTGAGTGAAGGCTTTAAAGTTTCCTTGATTCCCCAAGCAGATAATTTCTCCATCAGGCTGGTTTGTGATGAATAGAGCCAAATCAGTCAGATACTCTGAACACATATCAGGTTCCTTCTGCTAGTTGCTTAGTCAGTAGACTTTGCAGAATTACTGCAAAACAGTTCACATTTCCTGATTAGTTATTCTGGAAAATTTGTCCACAGGACTTTTTTCCATGAGTTTACTTTCTCTGTAAATAAAGTAAATTAAGAAAATGAAATGAAAATATCTCTCCATACAGTGTCCACATGTGAGGTTTGGAGGTTATTTATTTTATTATTTGATCAGACTTACGCTCAATCATCCTTCAAAGAACTTGAGCTAGTCATTGTTGCTTATTATTACTATTGTTATGCCTATACCCTGCTCATCCACTTGTAGAGCAAAGCAATGTAATAGCAGTAAAAAAAGTATATGATACAATAATTACAACATTAACATTCTAAAATAATCCCACTTTAAAAGGCGATGCAATCTAAAACAGCAGTCAATCAAATGAGTTCTAAAGCAGCAGAATCTATGCATGAAGGCCTGCAGAAATTTTAAAAAATATATTACTTTTTTTTTCATTTGGTAGTATCCAGAAAAAAAATACTAATGCTTCAGGCCTATTAAAATCAGTCTGGATGAAGTCAGTACCCTTTATTAACACTGCAAACAATGGGACTTCAGTTATGGCTGACAGTGAAATTCTACACTTCTATTTAGAAGTAATTCCCATTGAGTTCAATAAAGTTTATTCCCAGGTGAGTGGGAATAAGAGTGCATCTTGGTGATGAAATTAGCCACATCTTAATCAGGAGGGTATTACTCCAACATGATAGCAACAACATTGCTAAGCCTTTGTCTGTTTTAACTATCCACTTGATAGCCTGGGATGAAGACAGAACAAGCACAGCCACCAATGCTTAACTCAAAGCTTGGAAAGATTTAAATAATTTGATTCCCAGTCAAATTTCCAGCTGGGTTGGTCAGCAAAGCTATCTGTGATTAGCAGATGCAGAATTGCAGCTAAAATGTAAACCCTGAACAACTTTGTTAAGTTCATATTGTTAAGAACACAATCCTATACTAGGGATCTATGAGAATTCCATTTGTGTGTGTATGCGTGTGCAAACTTCATATATTTTTCTGGTTCAGCCTTGGAGGATCTCATTCCATTTCCCAATATTATCATCAACTCAATCTGTAGTGAGTTGATCCAATATATGGATTCTGTGCATTTCATTTTGTTTCGTTTCATCTCGTTTCATTTTGTTCCGTTCCTGTTCCGTTTCGTTTCTTCTAGTATCCACCCATGGAGAGATTGGAAAGGAAAAGAGCGAGGACTACCCACACTATGAGGGTGAAATAATTCTGTAATGGTTCATTTTAACATGGCTTTAATTTCTATGTCTCATGGTTTGGGTATCCCCCAGTGAAAGAGGGAAGGAAGAGAGAGAAGCCAGTGTGACTCCCTGGCTGCTGCCGACCATGTGCACTTTCGTTTATCGCATCTTAGAGTTTTTAATACTTCATTGGTGGAGCTTCTGCTTTGTACACTTGACTCACTTCATTATCCTTTCTTTGTTTAACTGTAGCTGTTACAGAGGGTAAAGATTTTAGTACAGGTTATGTAGCTGTCCCTGCCTGTTGCTTGCCGGGTTCAGTGGTTGTGGTATCCTTATGTAAGAAGTTGATTTTGCTGTTCCAGATTTCAATACTCTCTAAAAGAGGACAAGGTGGACAGAAAAGAGAAGGCCTCAAAGCCTTCATCCAAGTGCTTGTAAGCAGGAACAATTTCTGGGAAGAAGGCCCAGACATAGCTATTATCTTTGCCCACTAAGAATCAGTAGGACAGATGAAGGGGATTCCCTTGCCCTCTTCAGCACCCCAAATAGAGGGCAGGAGAGAGCAACCACAACGAAGGATGATTCCCTTGCAATAGAGAAGATCAAGATCCTGAGCCAGTCACATTATTTTGGAAACTGAGATTTATTTAATTCAGCAGTGGTGTAGATTTCATACTGATAAATTATACACTCTTTGACTTTTAATAGTGGGGAATCATCAGAATGGTGGTTGGTGACAAGCATGGGCCCCCAGAACTCTGTCCTGGGACCAATCCTTTTTAATCTTTTCATCAACAACATGGAAGAAGGGGTGACCCATCTGCTGATCTAATTCACAGATGATTCTAAAATGGTGGTAGTGGCCACAACTGAGGAACAGGTACTCCAGATCCAAAAGCATCTGGACAGACTATGGAAGTGGGCGGGGGACAACAGGATGGTGTTCAATGTGGATAAGTGCAAGGTCTTGCACTTGGGGCATAGGAATGGGTGCCATAAGTACAGGTTAGGTGATAAGTGGCTGGAAAGCAGCACTTTTGAAAGGCAAATGGGGTGTTGGTCGACTGCCGACTAAACATGAGTCAGCAGTGTGACACGGTGGTCAAGTTGGTGAGCTCCACCCTTGGTTGTATAGCCAGAAGTATGGCTTCTAGATCAAGAAAAGTTTTAATAAATAAATAAATAAATAAATAAATAAATAAATAAATAGATAGAGATATTATTGCCACTCTATACAACTCTGTGCCCGCAGCTGGAGTACTGTGTTCTATTCTGGACCCATCATTACAAGAGGAATATAGCAAGGTTAGAATCAGTGCAACAAAGGGCCACTAGGATGGTGACTGGTTTGCAGGGTGAGCCATATGAGGAGAGACTGAGGAAGCTGGACCTTTTCAGCCTTGAGAAGATGTAACTCAGAGAGGACCTGTTAGTGACATACAGGTATATGAGGGGGTGTCATGCAGAGGTGGGTCATGACACTTTTCCCCCCATGGTGGAGTGCAGGACACATTCCAATGATTCAAGGTGGATGTCAGGAAGCACTTCCCGATGGTTAGGACCCCAAGGGTATAGAATGGGCTTCCACAGAAGGTGGTTGAGGCCCCATTGATGAGGGTGTTCCAAGGATAGGCTTGACATGCACATGGTAGTCATGTCATGAGTGGAACCTGTTGGAACCAGGGGTCAGACTAGATGCCCCAGGAGGTCCTTTCTGACTCACTGTGTTTCTATGTTTCAATGTCATTTGGTCTTGGATGATCACCTTTCTGCAACAAGAGGAACTGGTTGTCTGCTGAGTGGTGCCAGAGAATTGTCCCACTGGTGAGATTTTAAAGACTTCATATTTTAGTTATCCTCCTGTAATAGATTCATTTAGGGTTGATCAGTTATTGAATGTGGAATCCTTTCAGTGTGTGTGTTGTTTCTTTGTTTTTGCTACTGTTATGTTATTAGCTTATTGAGTGCCCAAATTCCAAGGGCTACATAAATGTCTTGCTGGAGAATTTATGCTGTGTTGACTCAATTTAAGATAAAGTTTTACCTGGCATATTCTGGGTTTGGATAATGGTATTGCTGATACATAATTGCATTACTAGTTAAAACATTTCTAGGAATCAGTAACAGGCCTGGGGTTTATCCTGAAGTCTGAAGACTCTAGGGGAGATTCGTGAACTGAAGGCACAAAGCAACCTGGATCCTGTAGCTTCTAGTTGCAGAGCTTGAAAGGAGACAGGTAAGAAATTCCGGTACTTCAGAGCACTATGCAGCAGTGCCAGCCAATTCTCCTAGACAGGCTCCTCTCTTTTGGAGTCATTTAGAAACAGAAGGCTGCTTCAGTTAGGATCATGAGGTTAGAGATCTATACTAGCATTCTGTTTGTCCTTCTTTCATTTCAGGCCCTTTCTGACCCTTAGCCTAATTTAATGTGACCCTTGCTTCATTTCAAAAGCCTTCATGCATTTGTTTCAGAACTGTGGCAGGAACCACAATTTCCTTTCCTGACAGTCTGGAAGGATGATGGAGAGACAGGAGAAGGACAGCAGAGAGAAAGAGAGAAAAGGCGTGGTTTTACCACTTTTGGCCCTGGCCCTCCACACCAGTGGCTTCAGCTCTGCCCATTATATGGCTGCTGGTAGATTGTCCATGAGGCCTGACAGAAAAACGTTTGCTTAACCTGATATAAATAAGCTTGTTTTAGACATGAATCAAAGTGTCAGCACAATTCTGTGTCTGCTCCAGAATAAGTTCCATTGAGTTCAGTGGGGCCCAGGTAAGTATTAAGTAAACATTAATTGACCATGGTTTGTACCTACATTCTACATTCCTGTGTAACTGAGGTCTATGAGAAAACTGTCAGACATTATTTTAGACCTCAGAATTATCCACTGCTTTGCTGAATTGCCCACATAGGCTGTCATCACCAACTGTACTAATTATTGAGATAGTATCAAGCTCACTTTATGGGAGCCAGGGATCAAATATTTTTTCACAGTTTTATGTGGATAGTTTCATGAAAATTGATCAGGTCTAAAAAGTCACAGTCCAAATGAAGCTAAGGTTAAAGATAATTTATACATGATATTCCTAATTTTATTCTGAGCCCTTTTATTACTGTATATGCCTTTATGACTTTAAAGAAAATGTCAGTGGCAGCAAATGACATTGTACTGAATAATCTAGTTATGAGGGGAAAGGCATTTAAAACTATTCCATATCAGCTTAGCTCTGTTCTGCTGAGCATACACTTTTTACCTACACAGCTGTCCAAAATGACTACTTGTATTTTGGAAGAGAATTTGTGGCTGCTAAACTAACTGAAGCATTTTTTGCATCTGTTCTTCCTCATTTTCTTGTTCTTTTGTACAATGCTTCCTTTCTGCCTACTCCTTCTAAGTGATTTCCAAGTGGTTCTATCTGATGGGACAGTCATAGGAGCATTAGAAGATGAATGCTACATCAGATCACACTAGTTATTCAGCTGCTGATGGGGAACCCACAGGCAGGATGCATGAGTGAAGCAGCGCCCTTCTGCTTATGTTCCCCAGTTTCCAGTTGCTATGCAGAGACACATTGACTGAGTCCATGTTTCAACAAGCAGCTCTGCATGGTGTCCAAACTTCAGTGTTCCTGATACTGGATGTGCTTCATAGGTGATCAGGCTCATTGTGGCAGTTCTCCTCCCTTCTGCTAGCTCCTTCCCTCTCAGTCCTCCATCCAGAAGACATTACAGGATAAAATGAGACTCCTTGTTTTGACCACCATGACTGTGATCTGAGTTCAGCTCAGAAACAGGCTCCAGGTGAAGCAGAGAGGAAAAGGATCTGCTTGGCCATCTTCCTTTCCTACTCCAGAGAGGACTACTGACTACTTGAGCAAGGCGGGGTTGCCTGACCCATGCTCAGGCAAAGTGGGGTGGGAATCAACTGGGCATCACTGCTGAAAGCTGCACCCTCTCCATGCACACCTGAGGGAAGCATGGAATGGAGGAGAATCAGCTGGGTGGTGGAGTCAGGTTGGTGGCCGTTCACCAGCAGATTTCCCCTCTGATTCCTCTGTAACCAGCAGAGGGAAGCCCGTCATAAGCAAGAGAGTCAAGAACCAACTGGTCAGCACAATGGAAAGGAGCAACATAGAAACACAGAAACAAGGCAAGTCAGAAGGGATCTCCCGGGCCATCTAGTCTGACCTCTGGCTCCAGCTGGCTATGCTCATGACATGCCCACCATGTGCATGTCTAGCCTATCCTTGAACACCTTCACTGATGGGGCCTCAGCCACCTCCCGTGGAAGCCCATTCCATACCCTCGTGGTCCTAACTGTCAGGAAGTACTTCCTGGAATCTAAATGGAACCTTGCTTCCCTGAACTTCATTCTGTTGGAGCGCGTCCTGCCCTCCTCTGTAGGGGAGAACAGTTCCCTACCCACCTCCATGTAACACCCCCTCACATACATGTAGGTCACCAACAGATCCCCTCTGAGTCTCCTCCAGGCTGAAAAGGCCCAGTTCCCTCAGTCTCACCTCATATGGCTTCCCCTGCAAACCAGCCACTAACCTTGTGGACCTACGCTGCACAGATTCTAACCTGGCTATATCCTTCCTATAATGAGGGGCCCAGAACTGAGCACAATACTCCAGTTGTGGGCTCACCAGAGTCATATAGAGTGGTAGTCATACCTCTCTTGATCTAGAAGCCACACTTCTGGCTATGCAACCAAGGGTGGCATTCACCCTCTTGACCACAGCATCACACTGCTGACTCATGTTTAGCCTGCAGTCAACCAGCACCCCGAGGTTCCTTTCACAAATCCTGTTCTCCAGCCACTTGTCCTTTAACCTGTACTTATGACACCCATTCCTATGCCCCAAGTGCAGGACCTTGCACTTTCCACATTGAACACCATCCTGTTGTTTCCTGCCCACTTCCATAGTCTGTCCAGATCCTTTTGGATCTGGAGTACATGCTCCTCAGTTGTGGCCACTGCTCCAGTTTTAGTATGGTCTGCGAATCTGATCAGCAGACTGTTCACCCCTTCTTCCATGTCGTTAATGAAAAGATTAAACAGGATCGGTCCCAGGACAGAGACCCTGGTGGACCCTGCTTGTCACTGGCTGCCATCCTGATGATTCTCCACTAATGGTTATCCTCTGCTTTCAGTCAGTCACCAATGCCCTAATCCATCGGACAGTGCATTGGTCTATCCCAAAACTCCTCAGTTTCTCCACCAGGATATCATGGGGCACTTTGTCAAAGGCCTTGCTGAAATCCACACCAAGGCAGTAAACCACATCCACTACTTCCCCTCCATCTAGTCACCTCAAAACCTTGTCATAGAATTCCACAAGGTTTGTCTGGCAGGACCTGTTTTTGCGGAAACCATGTTGTGTGGCCGCCAGCCTCCCTTCTCTATCTAGCATCACTAGATCTCTTGCTATTATGAACTTTTCCATTGTTTTACCTACAATGGGCGTAAGGCTCACTGGTCTGTAATTCCCCATGACCCTTCTACTTCCCTTTTTGAAAATTGGGACAACATTGCTCAATTGATTTCCTGTCTGCCCCTCCACACAACCAGAGGGAATCTCCTCGTGCACATGAGTGAATAGGAGGGTAGGAATCAGCTGAGTGGTGATGCCTGGTTGGAGGCTGTGTGTCTCAGTCGTTTCCCACTCTTGTGCCCCTCATGCTTGTGAGTGGGAGAAGTGAGAATCAGAATTTAGACTGGTCATTCTCAATGCATTAAAAAAATCTTCATCAAGGGAAGTTTATTTTTATAGTCTTAATTAAAACTGCTTGGAAAATGTTTGCAGCTTGTGAACTGCTTCTTGAATTTTTTTCCAAGCAGTTTTTTTAATATAGATGAAAGATAAATGTTCCTTGAAGAAGAAACATTTTTCAACATGCATTACAAATTAGCTATATGTTGTAATCATGTTTCCAAGATTTCAGTGTGCTAAATTTTTCCCCATTGCTGGATTCAGAAAACCATTGGCTGGATTCAGAAAACCTAATAATCTACACAACAGTGTTAAATATGGGTTGGTGTGGGTTGTCTTTGAAGCATGGAATATAGTGTTATCCAAGTTCAACTGTGCTAACTCATCCATGGTTTACTAGCAATGGTTGTTTGTTACTACCAAGCCATATTTTTTTTTAGTATGCCTGGATTCTCACATGATAAGCCATCTTTGAATACTACCCAATGGCAACCCACACTGAACCACACTTAACCCTTCAATGTGCATTATTTTCTTGTATAACCTAGTCATTGAGACCATTAAGATTTCTTTTTTCCTCAGTGGTGGCAGTGGCAGAATGCATTCTCAGTTATGGAGGAAAAAAACCCCTACAAAATAATGTGGGAACAATAGTGAGTAAGGTAAACACACGCGCGCGCGTGCACACACACACAGAGAGAGAGAGAGCGAGAGCGAGGGCAGAAGGTCATACTTCTGGCAGCACCATGACAGCAGGATAGATGAAGGGAGGAAATGGTCCAAATGATCCAACAACACAAAATGATCCAACAACACATTTCAAAGCACAGGCACAATCCAGCCTTTCTGAGGTCCCAATTTGGTCTTCTAGCATCCCCCAAAATGGCCACACATGCCTCTCCAGGTTCCACCTTCTCCTCTTTCCTCCAGCTATGGATTATTTGGTAGCTTAAATGCTTTGCATAGCTTTCCCCATCCCCATTCTAAATGGTTTAAATGCCTCTCTCAAGGTTTAGTTATTGGCAGAGAAATTTAAGCTAAAACATGTTGCTAGTTTTCCCTTTTGCCTTCAGTAGAGACCCAATTCTGGCATGCAGCTCCAACAGTGTGTCCAAAACTGAGCTCAGCTCTCCATCTTTGTTTGAAAGGCTTGACTTTAGTGAGATAGAGTGGAATGCCATCTGGACACTATTTTAGGCAACAAAATGCCTTGGACCAGCTCTATGATCATCAAGCTAAATCTATGCAAACAGTTATAGAGTTAGATTGAACCTTGGAGGTCATCTAGTCCCATCTAGGAATGGGCAAGGAATCTGCTTCGGGGATGAGAATTCATCAGATTCCTGCAGCTCAGCTCAGCTCAGCTCCCCGGATTCCACCCCACTTTCTCACAGTCATGAGTCCAACTTGGCACCTTTGTGCTGCACATGCTGTGGAAGAAGGTTACTAGTTGTACAACCAGTTCTGCAAGCATTCTTCATCTTCATCAAAGCCAAGACCATGTACAAGAAGATATTCAATAAACACAAGAGAGCCAGATTTATTTATTTATTTAGAATATTTATATGCCATCCTGTTGCGAAGGCCTCAGGGCGGCTTACATAAATAAGTAAAAATAATATAAAACATAATATAAATGAATTTCAGATCCGCCCTGGCTGCAGATTAAAAACATATATAAACCAATATTAAAAGTTATTAAAATATTGTTGGAATAAAAAGGTCTTAACCTGACGTCGAAAAACAAATAACGACAGCGCCAGGCAGACCTCTCTGGGTAGCGCAAAGAACATAATCACAACCCTAGTACAGTCGCTCACTTAATGCAAGACTTACAGCTGAAACATGCCTGACAGCTATCACTATCATCTGCTTAAACAGTTCTAACAACTATTTACACACGCGTGCGCGCGTGCGCGCACACACACACACACACACACACAAGAATCTCAAGTTCTTTTTGTCCTAAATATGGATAACACTGTGAAGTTTGGTAAATTCTTATCAAATCAGAATTGAAATGAAATTCTCACCCAACCCTATGCCTATCCCATTTTATAAATTGCTACAGAGCTTAAGCTTGCCTGAGCTATGCCTGCATCTCCCACAGACTATTGTCTTTTTCCTATTTTTGTAAGTAATTTAAGTTATTTTTATTATATGGGCACAATAGTTGCCACTGCTCTGTGTTGAGTCTCATGCCACACTAGCAGCAATGTCATGGAAGAGACAGATTATCTAACATTCCTTTTTTTTGTAGCACTGCTAGATAACATATTTCATTCCTATATGAAGCTAAATATATAGCTATATAGAGAGAACCTTGTCACTTGGGATGCAGCGTATGGAAGCTCATGCATGGTGGTGGCTGTCAGAACACTAGTGGATCTTCTAGTGGCATCTGTCTTTTTTTTTTTTTTAAGGAGCTGTTTCTCTTTTTCTAATTGATCTCCAGCATAGGATCTCAAGCATCTTCCTTCCATGTGTTTTCAAAATATGTTTAATATGTTTATATTCATATACATTTTTCATTGAGCTCTCGCACAGAAAAATGTAGAACATACAGGAAACATCCATATGCATTTTTTCATGGTTGCTCCTTGTGCTATTCTTGAAATTCAACTCTTATCCATGGAACACTGAAAAGGGGAGACTGAACCTTTGGCTCAAACTGAGACTTAACTATCCTAGGCAACATTCTCCCTGTCTAACAAAATATTTCATTTCAAATGGTGCAGCAGTGTGATTTGACATGTCCACATGCAAGTGACAGCCACATCAAATGTGAAACAAGGCACAGTGCTGAATCAGAAGCTACACCATGGAGAGACACTGAGAACCAGTTAGAGATGTACAAAAATGTCATCTTTGTTAGCCTGAGAGCTTACCATTTGTACCCACAAGCACAAATGCTTTTTGCAGGCAAAATTTGCTTGTGGTGCTCATTTGCGAAATGCACCTTCTAGAAAAGTGTGCACTTAGAAAAATGTGGTTTTGCATGTTTTAGTCTATGTTAATGGAGTCATGCACTCTTTAAAAGACAGCACATTCAAATCCATGCTCTCCCCATCTGAGCCAAGCAGGGGAAATTGAATAAGAATGAGGTATACCAAGCTTTGAGGTAGAACTTGATGAGTTCAGGACTTACTGATTTTTCCACTCCTACAGCTAGTACAGACCCTTTGACTAGAGATGCTTTGCAGTAGATTCCAATTTCACCCAGGTTTAGCACACATCCTGTGCTTGCCCATATTTAATTTTGACTGGGCTTTCTTCTCCAACACCTTTAGTCAGTTTTTCTGAATTTTACACAGGGGGATAGCTTGGATATCTTATAAGCTTGTGAGGTCTACTGCTTGAAGGCTATTAAGGACAAGGTAGCCCCTTTTGGTGAGATTATATCAGCTATTATGTCTAAAGTTGTGTCATGTATGCAGAATTCAAGGAAGAAGCAACAGAACAGTGATCGCTTCCATATAAAGCTAGTGCTTGTGGTATGACAGAGGAAGATGTGTAATCGAGAATGCTCTTTGGTCAAGACCATGACTTCATCATTGGAGAGATGTAGAGTTGCTCATGGGTGACTGTTGTTACAAGGAATTAATGCAACCACTTGTTGCAAAATAGAGAGAAACCGACTGGGGTATGCTTCAGGACTGATTTCAGGCAGCACCATAAGACAATGGGGGTTGGGATTTGGTTTCTGACCTGAATATTGCAGGCTTCTTAGCATGTTGAGCTTAGAAGGAGGAAAGGGTGTCATTTGGGTTCTACTTTGAATAGCAAAATGTATTACATAGGTAGAAGCCCACTTCAGCAGTAGTATGAAGTAAACTGAGAAATTGGGGTGTATAAGAAAGTAGTTTCAGTCCATTTTTGATCAGAATATATCCAGTCTACTCCTCCCAATCTGACAATGGACTTGATCACAATCTATGATTGAAGGACATAAATTTCTAAGTGAATTAAGACAGTTTAAGTTTTCATAGGTTACAGCTTACTTCTTCAGATGCAAAAGTGGAACCAAATTGCAGACAGAACTGTAAGAGATTAAAAGACATTGTTATAACTGCAGACACTATATAACTAAACCACAGTCTCATTCCTAGAGCACAAAATGTGTGAATAAAACATACACAAAAATATATTGAAAAATTACACTTTATACTGTGTATGAAGTGTTTGCAGTCCTAAAGGCAGAGTATCTGCCAGGCAAACAGATAGAGTCCAATATCACAGAATTTTATTACTTGGTCTTATAAACTGGTTTTTACATTTTTGATTTTTATATGGTGAAGCACATGTGTTTTACTCCATACAGTTTTTTGGACTCTTGTAACTCTGCTGGGGTCTATTGTCTATCTATTGCTCTTTAAGCATGGCTATATAGCATTATGGCCAACCGCCTTTGTGCCATAACATTGCTGTTACTGCTGCTAAAATGCGTAGTCAGTATCTTTCATTGCTTCACCAGAACTCTTGAAGCACTGATCAGTTTTGATCGTCTAGGTCTGGCCTGCTAAGAAATCCTTCCTTTCCAAAATTAGTTGCAGACCAACATTACTGTTGAAGGCTTGCATGCTGTGGTTTCCTGCTAGCTGCCCACACTCTGCAATTCAGCACTGCCACCCAGTTCTGTTCTAGAAGTGGAATCCATTGCCATGCTTCCCAAAGTTCCCTGCTTTTTGCCTGTTGTCTCAGTCACTGGGCCACTGACTGATATTATTGCCCAGGTATCACAACTACTCAATGGAACTGAGGTCATGGGCAAGACAGACAAGGCTTAATGAGCAGCCAGGAGACATGTCCATTCCGTGCCAAGGGGTAGCCATAGAAGGCGCAGAAAACTTGAGGGGCTCTAGGTAGCTCTACGGTTGTAAGATTGTTCCCTTATCTTAAAAGAAAAGCACGCTGTATCCCTCAGTGTCCTGCTCACAGACTGAATACTGTGGAGGCAAACATGGTTCATGTGCAGGGCCAGCAGAGGGGTACACAGTAGACACCCACGAAAGGCCAATACCCTTTCTTTCTTTCTTTCTTTCTTTCTTTCTTTCTTTCTTTCTTTCTTCAAAAGCCAGTGTTTGGGCCACTAAAACCCATTGCATATGACTGATACAAATTGCACTGAGAATACTCAGTTATCTCTCCCTGTATTTGGTTCAGCTGTAGTGCGGCTTTCTGCTCCCTGCCTCTTATATGCTGTAAGTAATGAAATCTTGGTTTTGTTTATAATAACATCAATACAAAGCTACTGCTGAGTTTTTGAGGCTTTATCATTTCTTTTTGGCACAGGCAGGACTTCCAAAATTATGATGTCCTTGCTGGGCTACAAAGATAGTTGAGGGTAAAATATTTCAAAGGCAATTTTAATAAAAGAAAAATACTGAGAGGGAGAACACAGTAAATTGTGACACCATAGTTCTGTTCAACTTTACATTTAAACTAACGGCTTGATCATAATTTATTCTGTCAAAGAAGTGACCTATAAGTAAAGAAGAGAAAAAAATATTGCTTGATGATGAAAGGCTCTAAGAAGTATTCTCTATAGTTCTGTCAGTGCTACATAATGCAATGTGTGTAACAGAAGCCAATTGTTTGAAATTTCTCCTAATTTTGGGTGGATTCTAGACTACACGGTCTTGAGGTAAGGGCACAGTGAATTCCAGTGATAGGAAGTTCTACCAGACATCCTGTTGACAGATTCCTGACTGTGTACTTGATGTAAACTAGAAAGACTGAATCAGTGCTGTTGAGGCATGACTAAAGAGTATCACATACCCACCAACGCATCATAGATAAATGTGCTTGTAGCACCAGTTCCCATGATGATGATGATGATGATGATGATGATGATCACCATAGTTTGAGTCTTGCCTTCTTTTTCTACCTGCTGGCGATTGTATTGATGTACTTTGCAAAAACCTGTCTTAGCTTAAGAATGTTTTTAAAAACTGGATAATCAAAACTTTACTGTCACCATGCAGCTCAGAAAGGAATAGCTGCAATTCAAGACATGTACAGCAACATGTAACATCTAGTAAAGTGAAAGGGGAGCAGCTCACTATCAATGCATTTATGCCCATGAGGCCTAGAGAGAAGATGCAGTCCCCTGGAGTTTGATCTAGGTTTATGCTGGATCAATAGCACCAACTGAAGTATAATTTCCCACTTTTTCCTTCCCATGGGAGGCCCTCCAGCCGTCTGAACATGCTACACCAAGAATCAGTAGATCTTGCTGAATGAGATGAAATGTGGTGTGTGTGTCTGAAGGCAGGGAGAAAAGATCCCACCATTGGGTAGAGAAGCATTTTGTAAGCAGAGCTCTTCCCCTCCCCGATTCTGGATTGAACCCCAGATGTTGAACAGAGGAGTGATCCAGACAGGACTAACAGCTTTGGAGGACATGTGTCAATAAAAAAATGTTAAAAGGCATCCTAGTAACTTCTGACTGTGTGAACATCAGAGCAGAAGTTTGCTACAGATAGATTCCAGAAAGTTGGGATTTAGGAACATTTGAAGTACGATTATACACAGATTACAAATATTTTCTTAATTCCCAAGAAGTGTGTGTGTGTGAATGTTAACTTCTATTTAATCCATATAAGGATTAAGGATGTGATCCAGTGCATGCTTGGAGAGATTAATCTTCCTAGAGAATGCTGTGAGTTGTAGGACTTCTTTCTGTGTAAACACGCACAGTATTGCACCCTAAGTCTCATTAAAGGCAAGACATCCAATCCATTCTTGAGGGTAACATCCTAGGTTCAGTGGCCAGGACACTGCAGAAATGGTACTACCAAGTAAACAGTTTATTCCTCTAGAGATTGATACAATTTATCCTTGGCAAAACAACTTGGAAAAGTACCCAGGGCAATATTATTCTCTTTAATCTGCACTGTCAATTTTGTGAATGTGAAAGTTCTCAAGAAGGCCACAGACGTCAGGACACTAGTAAAAGAAGATGTTGGGAGTACAGGAACCTAGTTATAATGAAGAGGTGATAGCAGAAGGGGAAAGCATAGATGATGTCTCAGTTTGACATATCTGAAAAGTTTGTGACCATTCCAGATGAAAGACTGAAAATATGAAGTATTATTATGACAAGTGACTGACATGCTCTTTCATGGAGGGGCTGCCAGGTAACAGACTAATTCAAATTCAGTAAGCAACTGCAAATTAAATTTTCATATGGTAATAGAAAAATATATATTCAGTGCGCATTGTTATTTTGCTTTTTCTTTAATTATAGATAGTGAAAAGGCATCATTTTCATTTAAGGAATTCTCACCATTATATACAGAACTCATGCTTAGTTGCTTAGACCTTGTAAGAGGTTTTGTGTAGAGGATTAGGATTACAATCTCTATGTACTCCCCCTTCCCTGGGCTTAAAACTGTAGAATCAGATTTCAAAACAGTAATCCTAATTCAGATTTACTTAAATAACACCTTTTGACATGCAATGCACTTTGTGCTGTTTATCTTGCTTATCTTCACAGGAGTCCTAAGAAATAGGTCATGGTTACTATGAATTTACTTGTTTGGAAAAATAATAATTTTTTGCACCCAGTGATTTTATGGCTAAAGAATGTGGATGTGCATGTGCACTCATATGGGCATGCTGCATTGGGCTGTGTCATCACATATTAGATAGGAAGACATGGCAAAGCACAGTGCTGCAGTCCAGTGGTGAAGCCAGCGGATCAAAGGGTCACCAAGAAGGAGCACAGGGCACAGTTGGCTTTAGGGTCCATCCGGAAAACAAGATCAGTCTATCTGTATGCCCAAAGCAACAGAAGAGAGCTGCTGTTGATCTGGCCATGGTTCTAGGTCTTTTTATTTCTGAATCATTTCTGGAATGAGACAGGTCAGTGGAGTTCCCTTCATAAGCTCCACTGACTGGCTCAATTCAGTAATGACAAGTTTTGCCTAATGTTCGGTGGTACTAGTGATAATTCCTGCTAGCACAGTGGCAGCTCTGGATCCTACCCCAGCGCATATGCTTTAGGCCCTTTTCATGTTTCTCTGCCAGATGACTGAATAGGTCACATTTCACCCATGTCTAATTCTGTGCATATGTGTGTGTGTGTGTGCGTGCGCACGCATGCAGACGCACTTTCCAGTAATGTTGACTCCATTATTCATTGGACTATGATGTTAGGCTAGAACTGGAAATATATAGCCATCTCCATTTGAAAAGTAAGGGTAAGTATGGGAGTCACAGCATGCTGAAGGATAATAGGTTGTTAATTGCCTCTTCCAAGAAATGAAGAGTACTAGCAACTGCCTTTGCCTTAGCAAGATCTTTTGAGTTAACCTGTGAATTACAGCCCAATGAGAAGATCCACAACACAACAACACAGCTTTGGTTTACTAATCTGTATTCTTACCTTTAAAAGAATGTGAGTCATGCATATCACTGTAGGTCTAATTATCTGTCGGGAATTTGGTCTCATATAGATACCAGATGTTCAGAAAAAATGACAATTGTTCTAGTAAGAGCTTAAGCTTGTATGAACTCCTCAAAATAAGGGCACTTACTTAAGGCTCATTACGCAATTGAAAAAATTATTTTAATTCTTTCATGCATAATACATAATGTGCAGCATATATTTCCATATCAAGAGAATCTTCCTTGAAAAAAGGCTTGTGCTGCCTTGTGATCACAATGTTGTCATTGTTACAAAACCATAGGAGGTGTGTATGGAAAGAGTTATGGATGCTGAGCAACTATCACTATGTAATTTAATTTCTAGACATAAAAATGGAACAAAGTCAACATCCAGCATCAACCATCAATGGGTAATTGCTGTGCTCTAGTAAGAGAATTGCATTCTGTAATGGAAATTTTTAATATAAGGTCTGTGATGTTGCATTAATTTTCTAATTGGTATTTGAGTTTAATTTTATTCTGATTCCTTGGATTCCCTTGGATCCTTACAGTATCATCACTGGTAGCCAGTTACTTGAGGGTCATACAGAGATTTTTAAATTATTTTTTAGAAACAGGAAGACAAGTATTAAAGAATGTGATTCATCTCTCTCTCCTCCTCCTCCTCCTCCTCCTCCTCCTCCCCCCCCTCCCCCTCCCCCTCTCTCTCTCTCTCTCTCTCTCTCTCTCTCTCTCACACACACACACACACACACACACACACACACACACACACTGGTCTTAGAGTTGCCCATAGAGAGAATCTTATTAATTTGTACAATCCTAGGTGATCAGAAATGTTCTTCTCTGGACTGTTGCTTCTAAGACACATTTCAGGAAGGGAGTAAGAGAGAATAATACAAATAGTTACTGTGGTGGTTTATGTTATAATGAGAATGTGCTTATGTTCATTTGAGTTTCTTTACTCGGGGACAGTAAGACACCAAATTACAATGTATATCACGAATAGGTGCATGTAGCTTTGAAAGGTTTTGGGTGCAGTAAGGCTGCTAGATGTCCAGACTTACTATTTTATGTATTTATTCTTATTTAAAATTATTTTAGGAGATATTTACATCTGCATTCAGGCTAACAAAATTGATACAATAAAACTCAATAAATACATACTAACTAAAAAAATGACTAAAAATGAGCTTTCCAGGAAAACTCAGTAAGAGCAAGACAAAACCAGCAGCCCAAGGATGATGGAAATGCCAGTCAAAACAAGATGGGTCTTCAGAGCATTCCTACAGATTGATCAATCCCCAGTGCAAACATCACTTTCCTTGTATTTGCCATGCTGACAACACCTTTGTCATGCCATTAAGAGCAGGCAATATGCACTAAAGCAGGAATGGCCAGCTCCTTGGGACAATATCCAAATGTGGCCTTTGGCAGTTAGATTGTTCTGGCAAATATTCTTCCCACAATTTCATTCAGAAGTACCTAGAAACTGCTTTCAGGTGTGTGCGAGAGGGTCTATGCTGAAGTATGACGTGGTATGGGACGCTTTGTGTGTAAACCTAGAGCTTACCTGTGTGTATCAGTGGGAAGCCTCTACTACAGATGCTACCTTCATGCACTTTATTGCATTTATTTATTTAGGATATTTGTATGTCGTCCTTCTCCTTCATGGATCACTGCCTTGTCGTGGCGAAGGGGCTTGCGTAGCTCAATGAAGCTATGAGCTATGCCATGCAGGGCCGCCTAAGAGGGACAGGTCATAGCAGAGAGCTCAGACAAAACGTGATCCACTGGAGAAGGAAATGGCAACCCACTCCAGTATCTTTACCATGAAAACCCATGGACAGTACCAAAAGGCAAAAAGATATGACGCCGGAAGATGAGCCCCTCAGGTTGGAAGGTGTCTTATATGCTACTGGGGAAGAGCAGAAGGCCAGTACTAGTAGCACCAGAAAGAATGAAGCGACTGGGTCAAAGCCGAGATGACACTCAGTTGCAGATGTATCTGGTAGCGAAAGGAAAGTCTAATGCTGCAAAGATCTATACTCCATAGGAACCTGGAATGTAAGATCCATGAATCAAGGCAAGCTAGATGT
>NW_025336072.1:5389578-5577451 GCF_004798865.1 Varanus komodoensis | reverse complement strand
ATAGGAACCTGGAATGTAAGATCCATGAATCAAGGCAAGCTAGATGTTGTCAAACAAGAGATGACAAGACTGAACATCAACATCTTAGGAATCAGTGAACTAAAATGGACAGGAATGGGTGAATTTAATTCAGATGACCATCAGGTATACTACTGCGGGCAAGAATCCCTCAGAAGAAATGGAGTAGCCTTCATAGTCAATAAAAGAGTAGGAAAAGCAGTACTGGGATACAACTTCTAAAATGACAGAATGATCTCAGTTCAAATCCAAGGCAAACCATTCAACATCACAGTAGTCCAAGTCTATGCCCCAACCACTGGTGCTGAAGGCTGAAGTTGACCAGTTCTATGAAGGCCTACAACACCTTCTAGAATTAACAGCAAAAAATGATGTCCTTATCATCATGGGGGATTGGAATGCTAAAGTAGGAAGCCAAAAGATAACTGGAATAACAGGCAAGTTTGGCCTTAGAGTACAAAATGAAGCAGGGCACAGGCTGGTAGAATTTTGTCAAGAGAATACGATGGTCATAGCAAACACTCTTTTCCAACAACCCAAGAGACGACTCTACACATGGACATCACCAGACGGTCAACACAGAAATCAGATTGACTATGTGCTCTGCAGCCAAAGATGGAGAGGCTCTAAACCGTCAGTAAAAACTAGACCAGGAGCTGACTGTGGCTCAGATCATGAGCTTCTTCTTGCAAAATTTAGGCTTAAATTGAAGAAAGTAGGGAAAAGTACTAGGCCACTCAGGTATGACCTAAATCATATCCCTGATGAATATACAGTAGAGGTGACAAATAGATTTAAGGAATTAGATCTGATAGACAGACTGCCTGAAGAACTATGGATGGAGGTTCGCAACATTGTACAAGAAGAAGCAACTAAAACCATCCCAAAGAAAAAGAAATGCAAGAAAGCAAAATGGCTGACTGAGGAAGCTTTACAAATAGCTGAGGAAAGAAGGGAAGCAAAAGGCAAGGGAGAAAGGGAAAGATACACCCAATTGAATGCAGAATTCCAAAGAATAGCTAGAAGAGATAAGAATGTCTTCTTCATGCCTTCCATAAAAACATCTACTTCTGCTTCATTGACTAGGCTAAAGCTTTTGATTGTGTGGATCACAACAAATTGTGGCAAGTTCTTAAAGAGATGGGAGTACCAGACCATCTTATTTGTCTCTTGAGAAATCTGTATGTGGGTCAAGAAGCAACAGTGAGAAATGGACACGGAACCACTAATTGGTTCAAAATTGAGAAAGGAGTTCGGCAAGGCTGTATACTGTAGCCCTGCCTATTTAACTTATATGCAGAGCACATCATGAGAAAGGCAGGGCTAGATGAATCACCAGTTGGAATTAAGATTGCTGGGAGAAATATCTACAACTTCAGATATGCAGATGATACCACTCTCATGGCAGAAAGTGAAGAGGAACTAAAGAGCCTCTTGATGCAGGTGAAGGAGAAGAGTGCAAAAGTTGGCTTGAAACTCAGCATTAAGAAAACTAAGATCATGGCATTTGGTCCTCTCACTTCCTGGCAAATAGATGGGTAAGAAATGGAGGTAGTGACAGATTTTATTTTCCTGGGCTCCAAGATCACCGCAGATGGGGACTGCAGCCAAGAAATTAAGAGACGCTTGCTCCTGGGGAGGAAAGCTATGGCAAATCTGGACAGCATACTAAAAAGCAGAGTCATCACCCTGCCAACAAAAGTGTGTATAGTCAAGGCTATGGTTTTCCCTGTTGCAATGTATGGCTGTGAATGCTGGACCATAAGGAACGCTGAGCGCCGAAGGATTGAGGCCTTTGAATTGTGGTGCTGGAGCAGACTCCTGCGAGTCCCTTGGACCGCAAGGCGATCAAACTGGTCAGTGCTAGAGGAGATCAATCCTGACTGCTCTTTAGAAGGCCAGATCCTGAAGATGAAACTCAAATACTCTGGCCACCTAATGAGAATGAAGGACTCCCTGGAGAAGAGCCTAATGCTGGGAACAATAGATGACAAAAGAAGAAGGGGACGGCAGAGAATGAGGTGGCTAGATGGAGTCAATGAAGCAGTTGGTATGAGCATAAGTGGACTCCGGGGGATGGTGGAGTACAGGAAGGCCTGGAGGAATGTTGTCCATGGGGTCGCGATGGGTCGGACACGACTTCGTGACTAACAACAGCAACAATGTCGTCCTTTGAAAGAGCCTCAGGACGGCTTACACAAATAAAATACAAATATCCAACATAACATAAATTAATTAATGACCCACTCTGGCTGCAATTAAAATATGATGATAAAATTCAATATTAAAACTTATTAAAATATTTATTAAATAAAAAGGTCTTAACCTGGCACCAAAAAACATATAAAGATGGCGCCAGGCGGACCTCTTTGGGGAGCACATTCCATAGATGGAGTGCCACTGCAGGGAAGGCCCTGCTCAGGGTACTCTGTCTCCTAATATCTTTCACAAAGGGTTCCTGGAGGAGGGCTTCTGCTGCCGATCTCAAGGGGCGGGAGGGCAAATAGGGAATTGCATGATGGATTATATGAAAAAAAACCACACTCCTGGTACATTAAGCCATCCAGAGACCTTCAATGTAATTGGACGGCATAAAAATACCCAAATAAATAAATACATTGACCACTGCCTGGGGAAGGGAGTATTGCTTAGGATATATTAGGTGGCCATTGCTGCTCTAAAGTTCTATCTCAGACTTATTTGAAGTTAAAACCTACGCTTTAAAATGCCCTGAAGCCCATTCACTCCATCCTTTCATTAAGAGCCAGGGCAGGTCAATTATTTTGGACTGAGAATCCAATACTCTCTGATGAGTGGCTCTACTAGTTGGAGTTGATGGTAGTTGTAGTCCCAATCAACTGGAGGTTACCAGGTTGTCAACCTTGAATTACATTGTATGGTAAAGATAGGCTAGTTTCAAAGCCAAGCAGTCCACCTTGGGAAGTTAAACTTACATCTATATACACTTAGCAAAATTTCAGTCACCAATGCTGTCTGGTCTTGGAAAAGCACCCAGAAAAACCCCTTACAAACTAGACAGAGTTATATGTTAGCAGTGACTGTAAAATGTCTATAAATGATCATCAGAGAGTCAAGTACTTCTTAATGGCAGTGGTAATTAGTGCTAGCTAAATATTATGCTGATAACTCTTCAGAAATAAAACCCCATCTCCTGTGTGCCAGCATAGATATGCACTGATAATGTGCAACACACTTACATTATCAAGAGCATCATTATGGCCTTGTAATGGTAATGTGTGAGATGTTACATATAGTTAAATTTGTGATATGAATAAAAAAAATTACTCATAATAATTTAACTGTCTATGACACTATACTCCACTCTGCATTCAGAAAGTTGATTGGTTGACTTGAGCTTCATTTTTATGGTATTCATTTGCTGGACAGTGAGATGACAGTAGCACATGAAATTTAACAGCATTGTGTTCATGTTCTTATGATAGCTCAGTTTGTGCATGCATGCATTCAGATGCATTGCTAATGACACAGATGCAGCTATAAAGTTACTGATTCATGTGGGAAAGTGCACGAATGTGTGCCTATGTAGTTAAATAGTAAATATTTTAGAAAATTCCTTCTTTTTGTTTCTAGTATGGTGGTGCTAGTAAGAATCTATATATAAGGTTTTCTGCCATGCACTCATTTCCCCACTGATGAATCACTTCCCGGGCTGTATGGAACAATAATATATTTATATATTGCTGTCTGACACTAACCCAACAATAACATATAGTGTCGCTAAATTCTTCGCAGCCACAGTGGGTATCCAGAGACAGATCCTGGGGGATTGTAGCTCTACCTAGTTGGACACGGACAAATTCTGGAATTGTCACCAATTTAAGATAACTGATATTGTGTTAAAGTATATATTAATCCAAGTGAGATTTTAACATAGATAATGTTTTATGTATTTACTTTTTAAAATCTATGTATTTATTGAATGGAGCTGGTCTTTAACTGCAATAAAGTTTATCTGTCTGTCTGTCTGTCTGTCTGTCTGTCTGTCTATCTATCATTCTCAGCCAGCCTACCTTGTTGTGTTGTTGTTGTGTGGATGAAAATGAAATGGAGAACTAAGGAAGCTGCCTTGGTTCCCTGAAAAGGAAAAAGTGGGATATAAATGTAATATACTACTACTACTAATTATTACTTATCATCCTAACCACCCTCACTGAGCTGTTGTGAAGATAAAAGGGGAAAGAAGCATGTATGCGGCTTTACCTTCCTTGGAGGAAAAATAGGATAGAAATGTAATAAATAGCATGTTCTTCAGTGTTTCAAAAGTAGGCCTCAGTCCTACATACACAGCTAATCTCTAAGTCATAACATTTTTTCCTTTCAAAATTGTAAAAAAAACCCTAAATCCCCATGCATGGACTTTTCCCAGCCTGGGCTCAGTGACTGATATTCAGTGAGTGGAATTCACCATTTTACAAGCCAATGCGTACTGCATGTAGCACAAAAATTCTTTACAACTAGGCTCTCTTATCACTTCCTTTTCAGACCCTCAACCTTTCATGAACAAACCATCTTCCTTCAGATGTTTTAGACTTCAGATGCTGGCCACTGGCCATGGGGGCTGGGGCCGCTGAAGGTGAACTCCAAAACTTCTGAAGGGCATCTAGTTGGATTAAACTAGGCAATTATATCTGCACAGCAATCATGGGAAAGAGGGGAAAGATAGTCATGAGCCCAAAGTTATTCACTGCATGGTATATTTGGAGGAAGGGTACTACCATTTTTTTCTGATGTCAAGTTAAAGAATGTTGTAAAAAGTGAGAAAAAGATAATTCTATTATTTGTTCCTCACTTCCTTTATTGTAGCCAAGATGCCCATGGATAGCTTATGACATAGTTTAATGTTTTAGGCATGTTTTATAGGGTAATGGACACCTTGAGCAAAATAAGACTTCTTTCTGCACCATGCCATTTTGCAGAGTAGAGATACAGCATTTAATATTACACCTGCTGCCCATAAAAACCCCTAGGGAAAACTAGCAGTCCTGAAAGAGAAATAAGCTAAAATTCTTTTCACCATTTCTCATTTAATGATATAACTTATCTATGTCTTTTTCTGCATGGGAAACTTGCAGAAATATACCCCCCTCTCCCATGCACACACATTTTTGAAATAGAGCAGTCCAGGAAGACCTCTGGCTTGTGATTTTGCTGAACATGCATTAGCTCTCAATAAGCACCATTGCAGCATAATCTGTACTTAGTATCCTTAAATCAGAGCATACATCAAGATGATGAGTAGCACAAAAGCTTTTGTAGGATTTGGGGATACTTCCCAACACCTTTCTCTAGCCTTCCTTGGTCTGTATTTGCCTAAGTAATCAGGGACATGTTTCTGGAGTAATTCTCTGAAATATGTTTCTACCTTATTACAGCCACTCTAAGGGTTATTTGGGAAATGTATTATTTGGTTTGCATATCCCTGGTGCCCAGTCTTAATTATGCAGTATTAGCACCTTCTCTAAAAAGTCTATCACCTGAGAATGTTTTTTCCTGACCACCTCACAAATGCACTACTCTAAGATAATTATTCTAACATTTTAATAATATTATCATTAATTAAAAGCAAACCAAATTAATTCTGAATTGCCCATTTTTCAGCAAATAGGATAGCATCTAAATATTTAATTACACTGAATCAAGTTTTCTGAACAGGTGTTTAAAAGCCTGTGGGTGCCCTTGAAATTCAAGCAATAGCACTATCCCTGAGCTTGTCGAGCAAAGCTTTTTGGAGTGAAATTACTCTCAGCACTATGTACTGATGACATTTCCAGGAGTGTCAATTCTTCTGTCACTTTGCAGTATTCTCTTCATGAGTGATGGGCTGGACCAGGCAATCCAATTTTGTCTTAAATTCTTACATGTTCATTGCCAAAAGGAAAGAACAAAATTATTTTCCTGCAATGGACTGTGAAAGTGCAACACCCCTACCTCTGTTCCTTTTGCTCCCAAAGTGAACTAACGATTCAAGTTCTATCTCCTTACTGCCAAGAATTATTAATTACAACATGAATGTGTCTATATTACAGCAATTTTTTAAAACAGTGAGCACATTCAGAAAGACTTATTTTAGACAAGTTCCTTCACAGCACAAAAGCTCTTTTTGTTATTTGCTAGATGAGGTGGTGGCAGCAGTAGCAGGCAGCTGGGAACTGCCATTTTAATTTTCCACAATGCCCCATGGCAAAGCCACATCAGGGATAATTCAGAAAATAAAAATGGCAGTTTGTAGAACTAGTCATTTGGCATCACCACTGATGGGGCTCTGGCAACTCTCCAAGGGTAACAGGTGAGGATATCGGACATAATATATTACGATACAATATGACATGATGCGATATAAAACACATCTCATTGGATTTTCCTGATATGAAGTCTTGATAGGACAGCAATATTTGAAAATATAGTCTTCCACCATCACTACTCCTTTTAAATCTTTCTAGGGGCAAATTTGATGGATCTTGGGGCTGCGGTGTGATAGTGTAGTGAAATCTCAACTCAGGGAGTAGCAGTAGTGAATAAAGCACACTCCGCACAAGGATTTATTAGGATGAGAACAAAAATAAATGGAGCTGTTTGCAAATGGCCTCTGAAAATTCTCTACCATATTTGTGGGCAGATAATTAGGGAGATAATGTCATGGTATTTCTAGTGGAAGAAGAAACTCATAGAAACTTAAGAGCTATTCTGGATCAGACAGTATTCTGAAATGGCCAAGTAGTCTCACTGACTATACATAGCTATACAGTCTTTGCTCCTAGAAGCAGCATATAGACATAAAGACTAGAAGCAAAACTTTTCCTCCATGAATTTGCCCAATCCCTTTCTAAAGACATCTAAATTGCTGTCTATCAGTACATTTTGGGGAAGTGAATTCCACAGTATAACTGCACTATGTGAAGTACTTCCTTTTATCTGTCTTGAATCTTCCACCAATCAAGTTCATGGGTTGACCTAGTTTTCTAATATTAGACAGAAATGAAAAATGTCTTTCTATCCACTTTATCATAAGACACACAATTTATATAACTCTATGATGTCTTTTTTCCTAAGTTTAACAATTCTGGGTGTTGTAAACTTTCCTCATAGGGGATTGCTCCAGCCCACTGATCATTTTAGTTTTCCTTTTCTGCACTTTTTCCAACTTTATAATATCTCTTGTTAGCTGCAGCCACCAGAACTGTACACAGTATTCTAAGTGCAGTCACACCTGAGGTTTGTTTAAGGGTAGTATGACATTGGCAATTTTATTTTCAGTTTCTTTCCTAAATATGCCCAACATGGAACAGGACTTTTTCACAGCAACTGGGAACTGGATCAACATGTTCATTGGACTGTCTACCACAATATTCCAAGATCTCTTTCTTAGTTCAGATCCCATCAGTTAATACTTGAAGATGAGATTTTTTTGCTCCAGCTTCACTTCCCAATATTTTTGCATAGTAGAGGGCTTGTAGTACAGCTTCTGTCTTTTTTTCCTAAATGTGCGTGTGACAACAGCAAGTATGTTCGCAGCCTGGTTCCCAGTTTGCATCCTGTACAGTTTCCCATAGATTTCATTGTTCTAGGGATTGTGGGAGGAGAGAAGGCAGCTACCACATACATGCACAAAATGGTCAAGATAAATTGAAGAAAATTCTTCAGAGTGGCCTATTGTTTTCAAGGGAATAGGAAAAGAACATCCTGAGAAAAATATCTCCTGAGAAATTTTGGCTGAGCACTACTTGTCATTTTTCATGGTTCACTACTCTGGTTTTGAGTTTACCTAACCATCCCAAATTCACCCCATGGTCATGACTTCAATCTTTTCTTTAGATTAGGTAATGTAATCCATTTACATTAATCATGTGCTAATTTCCAGGAGGTAGGAAGAGAATTTAAAAGAACATATGTATCAGATTTATTAAAGAATGGTATAATATGAAGTTTATCTATATAATAGATGCCAAGATAAAACTGTATTGATTGGAGAGAGCAGGACAGTCCAATTCTCTATTCTATTCCTACTTAAGAATATTTATTCACAGAAACTAAAAATTTAAAAACATGGATTATGGATCAAAGTAATTGAAAGTCATGTTATTAACTTATGAAATTTTCTGTGGTAAGATATGGTAAATATGCTAATAAACCTTGATTTAGATGGCGTCAAATGAGGTGTTCATAGATAGTATATATATGGGCAGCTATTCACTGTGAGAGCTAAATGAAGCTTACATACTCAGAGGCAAATGTGCCTAGTTAATTGATGGGGAATAAGCCATTGCTAAGGTAGAAGCCTTCTTGTCTTATTTGTAAACTCCCTGGAGTATTTGCTTGACGTGAATCTCTGGCTGATGGGACAAATTTGACCCATGTGGGATACCAGTGTGGTCCTCTGGGGTTCACCAGAAGCTATGCCTCCTCCTTGGTCCCACCCCCCAGTGCTTCACATACTTGTTCCCAGCTTTTAAGTACTCCAGAAGACTTAAAATGGGATGGTGGGGCAGGAAGGGAATGACCTCCAGACATCCTAAAATAGCCCACCTCTACTGTAACAAGTAAATTACACTGCTTGACAATACTACACTTGCTTGACCATCTGCATATATAACAATTCATATTAGCAGCACTTTCGATGCTCCCTTAATGATTTCAAAATCCTTCCTGGCCATCTTAAAGAGCAGGGAGACCTTCATGCTTGGATTACTCTATATCAGACACTAAAAAGCAATTTGAATTTATGTATAACCTGATATGAGTGCAATCCTAAACACATTTATTAGTGAGCGAGCAGTGGGACTTACCTCTGAGTAATCATGCACTGGATCATGGGGTATACATGCACTTTCCAAATTAAAATGAGTTTGAAAAGTGGTTATTTACATGTATTTTCCAAAGGATTGTGCAGAATGAGCCTCTGGGATGAAAAACTACAAAGTAATACTTAGTCTGCATTTTACCCAATTTATATCCTAAATAACTAGTTATATCCTAACTCCCCTCATCCATTGCTTCTTAACATGAAAGAGATGCCTGGAAATTAAGGGCAGTATCCAATCGCCTCCGTTGTTTATATTGTGCCAGTGGCTTCTGTCTGCTTCCTAGAGTAACCCTAGAAATGAGTGAGAATGCTTGTTGGGAATGGGACAGCTCAGCAGAGCCTCCTGCTAGTTCGGCTGACCTCTTCCCATCCAGAAATGGGCATTTAGGTTTGCTTATGATGGCTTTAGAGTGTGCTGCCTTCCCGTCTCACTAGTGGTGGGTCCTGTAGGTGCACAGGTACTACAACATACTGCCCGAAGTAAAGGGACTGTGCTTTCAGAGAGGTCAGTTCCCCCTTTAGTTTTTCTGGAAAGAATGTTATCTGAGTCAATATTCACAAAAGGTATCTCTGTGCATATGCTGGTGTTTTTTGCAAACCTCTTGTGGACACAGTTGCCTCAGAATTGTTGTACTGTTGTCTTTTCCTCAGTGCTGTAAATTTGGTGTTTTAAGTGCCTTTTTCTCTTATTTCTGTGCTTCACTGAGCTCTCTGTGAGATAAATAATTACTTATTACTACATGCCAGCAAATGATAGCAATCAGTTGGAGAGCTATCACCTGCTGGACTCCACAGGAATAAGTGGAAAAATACAGGTAGTGGAAAATATCCAATGAAATCAAACTTGAAGGAAAACAGCAACCCTTAATGAATTACTTCTTCAGAAGCGGACTGTGAAATCCATTGTGTGGAATTCTGTAGAAGTCAAGTGACATATGAAGCATCAACATCCATGCACAAATATGGAAATTCATGATCTGAATAGTACCATAATGCCATCTGTGCATGAAAATGTAGTTTTGACTGGTTGGAAAGAAACAAAACTTCTTTTTAAAGTGTGGATAGATCAGTTCATGGCTGGAAGAGTTCAGCACATTTTTTTCTGAAATACAAATCCAAACAAATAGGAAGACAAACGCTCTAACCCTTTTATGTCTGAGAAGGGTACATTTATTTCATACTTGCTATTACATTTGACAAGTGAGTACTGCTCAGGTTCACATACTTCAAGTTCTCTTGAGATGAAAAGTCAATGGATTTATTCCACCCACACCTCCCCAATAACTTGCATTAATAAACATGTTTTTAAATCTCATTTTCCTTGACTGTGAAATGAATTTAAATGAACATATTAAATAAGCAGATTTGCCAAGAAGGATTTGGATTACTTTCCAATTCCTACAATAGAATTTCTTTGCTTATTTTGATGCCTCCACCCCTGTGCTAGTGCAGTATGTACTCCAATTGTTTGTCGTGTGGACTAGTGTCACTTCCTTCCTGCTGATATCGCACTAAACACTGCACAGAAAATTCTTGTGACAATAATTAGATCTTGAAAAGCACAATGCTACATAGGTTTACTGAAATTCAAGTACCAGTGATTATGGCAGAACTTTCTAATAATATTATTTTCTAGTAGCAGTATTTTAGGTTGTGGCTTTGCTAGCTAAGTGCACTACATCAAATCTTCCCTTCTAGCAATTCCCCAGATTGGAGACGGAGCCTCACAACTAGTGAAAACACTTACCCAAAGGTTCTGTAGACATGTTCAGCAAAGGCACTGAGATCTTGACACACATTTGCCCAGAGCTGGAACCAATATAGTCATACTTAGAGAAAATGCATCAGAATCAATGGGGCTTAAGTTAGTTGTGTTTACCTTAACCCCCACTCATTTCCATGTGTCCATTCTAACTAAGATAAACTCTGGATATAACTCCATTAATACAAAGAACTAACCAGATAAATTTGGGCAGTATAGAAGTCTTATACATCAATAAATCAAGATAAGAACTGAAGGGCCCTGCTGGAGCACAAAACAGCAGTCAGCCAGATGTCTGAGAAAGCCGGGCTTTATTTATTACATTTAAGTACCTCCCAATACCTGAAACAGGGCTTAAAGGCTTCATCTTTTGCTCTGTTAAGGCACCTGCTTTGTTTTGTTTATTAGATTTTTAACTCACCCCATTAGTTCTGAACCTGGAGGTTCCATATAGCCATAATGACTAGTAGCTTTTCATAGACTATTGATACAGTGGAGAAAACAATTGTTTCCCCCTCCCTTTGAAACCATCTACACCAGTGGATCAGATGTTCTTGAGTAACTATTTTTTTAAAAACTGTGTCAGTACAATTTGTCTTTAGTACATACACATGCAAGATTATTATTATTCCCAACAACCTCTGTGATGGGAGAGGTCATCCAGAGGTTTCAGCTGAGTGTCAACACTAATGCTTGTTCACACCTAATCCAGGTGTGGCAGCGACGACTCTGAACCAATGTCTGAGCAGGGTGACAGACTGGATGAGGACTAATAAACTGAAACTTAATCCAGACAAGATGGGGAGCTATTAGTATGTGGAGCCTCAGTCCTGAAGAAGGATATCCACCCTGTCTTCAGGTTGCACCAAAGGATCCAGGGCAGAGCTTGGGGTTGCTCCTGGAACCAGAATTCTCCTTGGAGTTCCAGGTGGCATCTATGACCAGGACCACCTTCTATCAACTGTGGTTGGTATGCCAGCTGCAACCCCACCTGGACTGGCAGAACCTAGCAACAGAAGTTTGCTATAGAATGGTATATAAAAACTTTAAATAAATACATAATCAATCCACATGCTGCTAACCTTGTGTTTGGAGTACTGTAATGTGCTGTACATGGTGCTGCCCTTCAAAAGGGTCTAGAAACTTCGACTGGTACAAAATTGGGCAACTTGTCTGCAAACAAGGACAGGCAGATAAGAACATAAAAGCCCTGTTCTCTATCACGTTCCCTGGTTACTAGCTGAATTCCAGGCCTCCTTTAAGGTGCTTATGTTGACGTATAAATCCCTAAATGGCTTAGGACCTGGATATCTAAAGGAATGTCTCTAAGGTCGTCCAGGGAGGTTCCTCTCCAGGAGCCACCTTTAAAAGAAGTAAGGAAGGCGGCCATGAGGGGAGGAGCCTTCTCAGCCGTGTTACCCCCAACTGTGGAACCAGGTTCTCAGGGAGGTGCACCTGCTGCCAACCCTTTATACATTTTGGCACCAGGTCAGAACCTTCTCATTTTTCTGATATTATATTTATTAAATATGACTACTCAATTTTATACTGGTTTTTTCACATTGTCATTCATATACTGCAGATTAGCTGTTAGTTTTGGTGTGATGTATTATTTATTTGTTTGTTATTTGCTGTTTATAATGCTTGCATTTTAATGGATGTTATTGATGTCTTATTGACATCAAAATTATTTATATCATACTATGTTTTCATAAGGTTTTTATCCTTGTTGTACCCTGTTCTGAAAGCTCTTTTGCTAAATGTATGGTATACAAAAGCTTTAAATACATATGTGCATACATACATAAATGTCCAATGCTGTGCATTCTCCCTTTTTACTTTTCACACATGCATCTAGCTAGTCCAGTTCAAATGATGTTCTTTTGTTCCAGTCAGAAGTCCAAGGGAAAGCATTTTTTTAATTACCAATAATTGTGCAATTAAGGATATTTATATTATAGCAGAAACTAACTTTAATATAAAGATAATCAGGTTCTAATCAAGTTCAGGTTGAAATTATCTTTTAACATGTACTATACCCAAACAAATTATAGAATTGGGGGAATAATTAAGCAACAACATAAGAATGGAAAGTCAAATAACTAGAACACAGTTTCTAGCTATTTGTTTCACTTACATACAGACAGACTAGTACAATGTTGGTGGCAGCGCATGCTCATGTAGATGAGAATACAGCCAGGTTTTAGAATATTATTCTATGGAAAGTCACTCTATGGTGATGTTACTTTCCTTCATTTCCAATCTTCTTGTAAAAAAGCACACCCTTGAAGGTAGGGATTCTGCCTGTCCACTGCCTGCCCCATTGTATTTTGGACAAAATGTGATTATTCTTAAAGAACCTCAAGCAGTCTAATCCCATAATGTCCATTCAAATGTAAAGTGAGTATACAATTGGAGTTTCTAATTATTGTGAAACACTAAAAGGTAATTACAAGTGCTTTTAAATCTATTGCTTTTTAATTTTATGTAGAATATATCCATGATCTCTGTGAGGAATCTCTATCCCTTTCTATCTGTCTTCCATTGAACCCCACAAAACATAGAAAGTTAATGGATTGTATTGTAGAATTGTTTATGGAGGAGTTGCTTAATTACTTGATAATCCATCTGGCCAGGGTTGTGCACATAGAATCTTTCCTTCATAGACTTCTAATTGAGCCAGTGCAAAGCTCTATGTACACTCATCACTGAATTATGTATTTTTGCCATAACTGATAAGAAGCATAAGATTTTAGAAGTGGAAACATTTATCAGACTGTTAAAATTAAAACATAAAATAATATTATTAACCAAAACTAAGGATTGTTTTAAACCACCCAAAAAGCTTTGAGTATGGGGAAGTACAGAAATAAATTACTACTACTAATAATAATAATAATAATGAGCTTAAGTGGATTCTGGGGGATGGTGGAGGAGAGGAAGGCCTGGAGGAATGTTGTCCATGGGGTCACAATGGGTCATGCACGACTTTGCAACTAACAACAACAACAAATAACAGGAAGAAGAAGCAAGGGGAGGTGGAAGAAAGGAGTATGTTACTCAGACTGAAACTCACTACCTCAAGCATTTCATATTTCATTGAAGGATCAATTAGTGTTGTTTACTAGCCTTTATTGTTTAAAGAAATAATGAAAACTACTCAAAATATGAATACCTTCACAGCAAACTCTAACTGTACATACTTAATACAATTTTGCAGTGCTCTGATACCAAATCCTTGCTTAGACAACATTGCATTATCAGTGCTTGAAAAAATGTCTCAAAAGATCTATCCTTTGGTAGGTATCTGTCTTTGGAAGTCTTGGTCTAAATCAAGTGAAGACAAGACTGATTGCAAATTACACTGACCTGAGATGAGTTAGGGTGCTCACAGCCAAGTTCCATCGAACGTTTATCAAGCACCACAAACTGACATCTGTTTTCCACCACTCTAATAGATCATAGGAATATGAGCAAGAAGACTAGTGGCATCAGAAAAAAATGGCATCCCGTTTTTGGAATGAGATGCAGAAGAGGAATATCAGGCTGCCCTCATCCTGTAATACACCTAAACTATAGCTGCCCTTGGGAATGTTCGACTCAAGCTTCAGAGAAAAAGAATTAGTGTTTCATTTTCCAGAACTGTCACACCCCACCTTAATGAGCACTTAAAAGAGATGAATGTGCTGGGAATGAAAAGATTTATTTGAGATATTTAAATAATCTCTCTCAGCTATAACTAATCTGACATACACTGCTCTCACTATGATATTTTTTCTCCTTTTATTTTGATAATATCCAAAGAAGTTTGTTGCAGAAGATGTCATGGGAATGAAAATACGTACTTCACATAACCAATCATAGCAGCAGCCAAAGTTTTTTTTTAAGGGCATCATTTTGATATTGTTAAGCTCCAATTATAAGGGTATTCCATTAGCAGAATTCATTCAATATTCAAATATAAACAGCAAAATAAATACCTCATCAAATTTGAGGAAATGAATAGCACAACATACCTTAAATACTTTATGGCACCCTAAAAATCTCTGAAAGAGTTATGACACAGTCTGTTACTATCAGCCATGAAGTACATTACAAAGGTAATGTGGGTTTAAGAAAGAACTACTGCAGAATGTATATTTTCATTATCAAAAACGTTAAGCCATTTATCCTGAGGAGTCAGAATAATCATTAATGGCTGGAAATTTATGGTGCCAGATCTTAAACTAATGTGAATGATTCCAGGTGTTACTAATGGCTCCAGTGAAATGTGCCAGTATCTAAGACTTCTACTAAATCTGAGGTAATAGTCGAACGCTTAATCTCGACAGATGAGTAGCAATTTAACTGACACATTGATTGGATTCTGTAGGCTTAAATGGCACACATTGTAAAGGTACGGTCAAACAGCAATCAAGAGGGTGACTTGGAAGTCATTTGGTTTCCAGACATACCACTGCATTTGTGTTGAAAAAGCTCTGTTTAATCTATTGTGGAGCAAAGTATAAATTTGAAATTGTGGCTCTTTCACTGAGGCATCAAAAGTTTAAATGTTGCATGGGATAACCTAAGAGTAATTAATGTTTTTATTGTATTGTATTAATTTAAGCTCAGGAGAAGATTCCACACTAGACTTAAGCATTTCATAAACCCCCAAAGCATAGGAAGGAGGCACTTACACTGTAATACTGCTATGCAGAGAAAGGAAGGAAGGAAGGAAGGAAGAAAGAAAATGTGTTTATCAAAAGAATGTGAAATATCAATATTCATTAATGTTGCACACTACTTTGTATATAAGGAAGTTATCCCTTAGTGGTTTTAAGTGGCTAGTATTGAAGGAGGATCTGTCCAAGCAGGAATGTCATGGATTTGCCATATTGGACGTTGATTTTAATGGTGCATATGCTGAGGTGGCATTATAGCTTTATGGTCTGGAGGCCATATGAAAAGGCAGTCTCTTAGAAATGGTCAATCTGCATTAGCGTAATAGTTTTACCACATGCTCATTAACGGTGGTTTTTCTGCAGTGAAATGGCCCGTCCATAAAAACAAGAAGTTTGAATTGTATAGACACTATCTGATTGCTGTCAACATACTTTGAAACCACATAAAAATAAATTATCCATAGGTTTACCTGTCGGAAAGATAGATTTGGTGCATCAGACTGTTGCAGCCATTTCATGTGACAGGGGTGCCTATCATGTTCTCGTAATAGGGTCAAACAGCTGGATGGGGATTTAACGCTCAGCAAGGCCAGAAGGCCTGAGCACTTCAAGTGTAGGATGAATGAAGTGATAGAAGGCAGCAGGACCTGTTTATTACAGCGTTTTTCTGCTTCACTGCAAACCTGTAATGATTGCCACACTGCTGGATTGACAGTTGCCCTCTTTCTTCTAGTGCTTGTGAAAAGTGGGTGAAGGAAAAAAAAGTGCCTGCTGACCTATCTCAATGCCCCATAAAGAGTTCAATTTACTTCCCTTGACAAGCAGGTGATAAGTTGGTTTGGATAGTATTTGATTGGCCCCGCATAGGTTAAATCAAATAGGGATTTAATTAATGTTGCAAAAATTGCTTTAGTGTATCAATTCTTTTAATTAACAGGACATGTGCTGCAGTTAACATGTTTTATGGCATCTTCTTTGCTCAAGTCACTTCTATTGTTACCGTGTTTCACATAAAAAGGGATGCAATATATTTAAATGAAATATGCAGCTCATGTTTGCAGCACTACCCATCGTAAGTTCAAGGCAAGACAAGCTTTATGATGCCTATCATAAATATTGAGAGCTTCTTCACTCAGTCTCCCCAATCTGGCATTTTGGAGGGGAAGTCAGGAGTCCCAGCGTAAAGTGGCTTCTAGCTGTAACACTCCTCTGATACACATTTACCTGTGTGTGTACATGCATAGTTCCTTGTAAATGTTAATTATGGAAAAGCCAAAATTAAGCTATTATTATATACTGACAAAGACTGAAGAGTACCAAGCTTCATCAAGGACTTTAAATATTGTTTGACTGGAAGCTTAGGGAACACCAGGGTACCAAATTAATGCAATTTTAAGCATTAATTTTCTGCAATTTTCTGAACATACATAGGATCCCCCTTCTTAACCAGTTAGCAGAAAAATGTTGCATATTAGTAATAGGAATAGCATACACAGCCCTGTCTGTCTGTCTGTTCAAAGGTAAGACCTGCTGAATTCCATAGGCTTTACTCACTGGTAGGTTTTTGTAATGTTTGTGTAGCTTGGGAACATTAAGAGACTTATTGATCTGGTTCAATTATAAGGCTTTCAGTCACTCATTTCTGTTTTCCCTGATGAAGAGCCATTGTTATTTGAATGTGCTAGGAGATTTAATGTCTTTACAGTGGCTACTAGTGGCTACTAATGTAGGATTGCTGCATTATCAAAAGAGATGAAGCGCTTGTCAAAAACAAAGCATAAAACTTGCATGTGATAATTTATAGTTATGGCTGCAAATTTAAGATAATTGTTATGGTTTATAGATGTACTATACAATATTATAGCATATAATATTGTCTATACGTTATAGTATATAATGCCTATAAACAAGATGTTCAAGATGTACTATACAATACATCTCTGTATATTAACCAGGTGACATGTGTACCTGTTTAATCTCCTAAGCACTAACTGTAGGTTGCTGACTTTAAATCTCCTGCGCTTCCTTCTTTGATCCTTTATCTTTATCTAGACTTGGTCTGGATAACCCCTCAAACAGAGGATTGTGTATGTAAATTGGACACTTGGCCACTCTAACACATCTCACTAGACTAAAAACCAGCTACCTGGACTAAAAAATGTTGCATCTTCTGTGGGATTCCACTTCTGAGTTGGTACTGCTTTCTTTCTGATGTTGGTTTGAACATACACTCAAAGGGGAATGACTTAAGTTGTATAAAGCTCACACACATTTTGGGCTACAAATTTCATCTACTTTGGCATTCAGATTTGTAAAGTCACAAAGTTGAACTGAATGTTTAGGATCTTGGTGGGTCCAATGTACAAGCCACAGCCACAGCAACCCATATGAAATCACATATTTTGGCCTACGATGAGGTAGAAGACTTTCAGAAAAGCTTCTCAAGTTATGTGACTGCTTCTGACATAAGAACATAGCAAAAAGGGAGCTTTTATACTAACAAGATAAATGTCAATGTTGTAATGCTAATCCAAGGTTTGGAGGGCATTAGTTCTTATCATCAGAGATGAATCCCACGTTATCAAAAGGCAAGAAAGCAAAACACTGCAGAGCTCTCTCTGCAACAAACCACTATTATTTCTTCTTTAGGTGGCTAGGAATTCTTCACTTCATGCATCATTTAAAACTTGCTAGAGTGGTTGCACAAAGTCAGTAGTTATAGGCTAAATAAAAAATTTAAAGACATTACTAGATAGATAGAAATTTTCTAATTTCATATCCAAACATCATCTCTCCTCTTCTGTATCACCTAGGGGTCAGTAAGTGGAGTCCTTCCTGAACCAGATCCAGCATGCTTCTCCTGGTGTGCTGGCTGACCACAGTGGCTAAGGAAAGAGCAACCGATCTGTAAGTAAAGTGGTGACTATGGTGATGAAATCTGCAGATGAAGGGGACAAGTGCTGGAGTACAGGTCCAGCATCCCTAACTCTCCTCTGAAATAGGCCTTCTGGAAAACTCACTGTTGGTCAGAAGTAGAGAGCTGAGACTGCAAATCAAAACAATTTCACACACTTCATCAATATGTCTCACATCCTACTTTAGTTTGTTTCTTAAACCTACTTTACATTTTGTAATATTGCTACATAGCTGAAAACTGTGTTTTCTTCGCATTGTCCTGGCAATCTATCATTTTTATCCAGACTGTGGGTAGCATTTAAAGGCTTATGAGCATCCTTCGTAGAGGAGACAAAGCAGCAGGGGCAATCTTCTCCAGTCTGCTCCTCCTGCTCTGCACGTCAGCTAGACAGCCCTGCTGCCTAGGTGGGGTGATTCAGAAAGGCCCAGAAACAAGCTGGAATGCTGACAGATACCTCATATCCTAGGGCCCCAGCCTCCTCCTTGCCCCATGGAATGGCCCCTTTATTCCTTCTCCAAGATCACACTTCTGACCTTGGAGAAGCAGAGTTCTTTTTACATTGGCTGTGAGGGTGCGATGGCTGTGAGCATGCATCCTCAGTTCCAAGGGTGGAGCTCTGTTTCTCACACTGGATCTGGAAACCAAAGAATCCTGTCTCTCCACTCCCAGTGATATTTAGGGCTCTGTTACAGATAAATAGAAAATGCATTAAAATAGAACATATGCAAACCTTGAAACCAGTTACTTACAGTGACAAAATAAACCCACAAAATGTGCAGCACAAGCGTTTCAGGAGGGCCTGGAAGAAGAGACGAGCACCCGAGGCATGCCGCAGTCATTACCTCCTGAATACCACAAGAAAAGGCATTCTGTAAGCTAATTGTCCTCATGGAGAAGGCCCAGTTATGGGTTGCCTCCAGAAGGCAATTTTACCTTATCAACATAGGTGCTGCTGCCTGTATTAATGCTAAAGTACTATGGAGGTCATGGGCAGTCCATGACTCAAGATTCTAGTGAAGTCTTGAGATTAGAAGTCAAGAGCTAAGGTTCCTGCTTTGCACATTCCAAAACTACCAAGCTTTTTCCTCACAAAGCATTCTTTACTGACCAAAAAGCAGAAAACACCCAGAATGAATCTCTGAAGATGCACAAAATAGTTTGTTGAACATATCTTCTAGTTGGGCCACCCTCCTCTGCTGATGCAGCATCATGGGGTCAAGAGGCAGAGCTGCCTGAGACACTCCCCTGCTCTGAATCCCTTCCTGCCAACTGTACACCTTGGTTGTACCCAGAGATTGCCTGTCCATCTGGGAGGTCTGGCTTGAGATAATCATCTCTGCTTCTCTCATCTCAGTGTCTTGGCATGGCCCACATTCCTGGCCCACTCCCCATTCTCTTCTGATTCTGATACCTCTGAAGCCCAGCCAGCAGCCCTTGAGAACATGCACCCAAAGCAACCCTCTTTCTCACTCCCAAAAGAAGTGTACAAGGGAGTTTTTAAAAATGTTGCTCATCTAGGACTTATTGCAAAACATTGCCTAGCATCTATAAATGTTTTGTTGCCAAACTAACACACCTTTGTCTTTGATCTAGTACAATCCTTCTTCCAGCCTTCATATACATGGCAGATTTCCTAATTAAGGCAGGTTTTCTTATTAAGACCAGATTAGTTGAAATGTAAACTAAGCATTATGATTCTACTCTTTTCAGAGGTACTATGCTATTTTTATACAGATACTAATTAAGGATGTTACACTTACAAATCTCACACTACTACAGACAGTAAGTGCTTCCCCATACATTTGAGTTAAATATATATGACATATTACATAAGCAATTTGTACTTTATGCACACCCTCAATTTTTTCCCTTAGAATGTACATCATAAAAAAATGCTTAAAGTAAGCAGGATCTTGTCCTTAAGAGTGACTTGACATATCCCGTGTGTGTGTGTGTCTGTGTGTGTCTGTGTGTGTATGCTGAAAACCTTCACTGCTGAATATGTTCTAACACTGCATTTTTATGTACATTTAAAAGTACATTTTTGATCATGTTATGTATGTCCAGCACTAAACACCCTTAGAATGTACATCATAAAAAAATGCTTAAAGTAAGCAGGATCTTGTCCTTAAGAGTGACTTGACATATCCCGTGTGTGTGTGTGTCTGTGTGTGTCTGTGTGTGTATGCTGAAAACCTTCACTGCTGAATATGTTCTAACACTGCATTTTTATGTACATTTAAAAGTACATTTTTGATCATGTTATGTATGTCCAGCACTAAACAGAATTTTCATCCATATTTACAGTTTCTCACACTACCATTTGCTGATCAAATTTCAGTACAGATATCCTGGCAGACTTCTGATGAGCCGCTAAAATGCTGTCACAGTTATTAGTTGATACCTCATTTATACACAGTCCAGCTTATGAGGTGACTTCAAACAGGTTGAGAAACATGCACCCATGAGAACCCAGACACAAAGACAAGGTGATGTCTTGAGAAATATAAAATGGACCACTATATCCAAATAAATGAACAGGTTTTTAAATATATTATCAATGTGGAACAAACTCTGAATTGTTTGATCGCTGTTGAATTGGCAGTGTGTGACATGCCATTCAAAATAACAGATGTAAAACCAGGCTGGCCTTGATCTAGCTTACTGTTGCCTATGCATGGAGACACACATCTGCATTTTCATACAAAGATGCATCCAGCTACCTCATTGGGGCCTGAATGGATATCATAGCGTAGATGGATATTCATGCATATCTGTCTCTGCATCAGCCGTGTGCAGAGTGTACTTGATCAGTACTCAGTTGACCTAACTGCATAGGAACATTGGTCCTCTCATGTAGGTAGGATGCCTTATTTTATTAACACATAATTGCTGCAGCAGCTTGAGACCTCCCTCATGAGCACACTTTTTAATTACAAGTTAGTGTAAGGAGAAGCCTTGTTGATATGGCAGTAAGTATTGTACACCATCATTCAAGACAGACACTTGCTTCAACCAGTGGAGGAGAGAGGGGGAGATGCAGTTTTCTTGTCCACAAGTTAAATATGTGATGCCTAATGGAAATGAAAAGTTATCTATTGTCCTTATATAAGCCAGGATTTTACAGTGCTCCATGTGCAGAATTCCAATGGTTCTTGGGTCCATTGTCATAGATCTATCATCTGCCTTTTTTCTCAAATAAGTCCCTTTTACAAGTCTGTCCCCCACTCTCTGTTATTACAATTCTATCAAACCACAAACCATCAATGGCACTGGAGTATAACAAAAAACCCAGCCGAGGTTTTGTAAGCAGTTACAGATTTCCAATTCCACTGGAAAACATGCTGATTTCTAAACTGTGCAAAAGAGACAGATCCAAAAAACCCCAGATGCTTTGAGTGTTTTATTACATACAGTGCTGAGCAGCTAAATAATTTGCATTTTTGTAGCCAGGAACTTCAGAAATTGCAGGCATATGCAGAGTTCGAAAACTATATGTTGTGCAACTTTAGGGATGGATGGTCCAGATAAACTGTAGGTTTAGCAGCTTATGTCCATCTGTGTTTGAAATGAGTGAAATAATAATTCTGCAACTTAAATGCTAACTACAAACTATGTATGGGGTTACAGAGTGCAGGACAGCATAACACCAGTATCAATGAAGCCATATATAATATAGAAAGCCAGTGTGGTATAGTGATTTAGAGCACAGGACTGAGGCAATCTGAGTTGTAGACCTTACACAGCCATGGAGCCAATGGAGCGATTTTGGGCCAGTCATAGACTCTCAACCCAACCTACCTCACAGAGTTGTTGTGAGGATAAGATTGAGAGCAGGAGGAAGAGAATGATGAAGGTTACTTTGAATTCTTTACACAAGAGAAAAGGTGGGAAATAAATCTAATATGTATTTAAATTAATATATTTGGAAATAGTGGATGCTACACAGAGTGCTTAATTACTTATTTAATTATTGTGACATGTACTACCTTTTGTCTCAGATGCCCTTTTCTCCCTTGCAACAACCTTGTGAGGTAAGTTAGCCTAAGCAATGCTGAGGGATGCAAAGCCACTGAGTGAAGTGCTCCACTGAACAGGTAACATCACTGATTTGAGCTGAGTCTCCTTCACTGAAATTAAACAACCTGCCCATTGCACCACACTGCATGTGAAGCATGTAGCATCATGTTCTGCACCACAATCTATTTGTCTGGAACAGCTCACCACGCAGAGATATATGTAAAACTGTATTTATGTGGATTCTAGCAGATGTATGCAATGACCATAAGAATCAGTTTGGATTCCAACAGTCCAGTTTATCCAACTTGTCCTGCGAGTAAATCTGAATCTTACTTCAGAATTCCAAAGCAACATGTCTCTCATTGACTATCATTGAAAATCAACAATAAGTTGTAGGAGCCTGACAAATTTTAGACAGATAAATACAGATTTCTTATGTAAAAACAGCCTTTCATGTTTGAGGATTAGCCTTCCCTCCACCTTATATTTTATGGGAGACAATATTTATAAAAACAATGTGCATCACAGACTAAGGAAGAAACCTGCACAATTTTAGAATTATTGGGTTTGACTGTAAGATGTTTGCTGGGTTGGCATGTCATGACAAACAACCCTGTGTGGTTACCTGGTTTGTGGTGTTTTACCTTGATATACCTGACAGATTATTGTGCTCAGAGTGGTAATTCTCCTTCCTCTCACCATATCTTTCCCTCTGTCCTCCAGGCAGTATCCCAGAAGACACCATGGGAAGAAATGAGGTTTCTATTTGACAGCCACGATTTGGCAGCCAGGTTGGGAGGGATGACATATGAGGAAAGACTGAGGGAACTGGGTCTTTTCAGCCTGAGGAAGAGGAGACTCTGAGGGGATCTTTTAGTGACTTATAGGTATGTAAGGGGATGTCATGTGCAAGGGGGCCATGGCCTGTTCTTCCCTGCAGTGGAGAACAGGATGCATTTCTATGGGGCAAATCTCAAGGAACCAGGCTTCCGGCTGGATGTCAGGAAGTACTTCCTGTCTGTTAGGACCCCTAGAATATAGAATGGGCTTCCACGGGATGTAGTGGAGGCCCCATCACTGAGGGTGTTCAAGGAAAGATTGGACAACCACATGTTGGGGATTACATGTGGTTGCCACATGTAACCACATGAGCAGAGCCGTCTGGAGTCAGGACCCTTCTGACTTACTTTGTTTCTATGTTTCTGTGAACTGACTCCAGTTCACTGCACCCATCAAGCAGTCTTTATAGTGCAAAGACTCCAGCCTTAAGCACACCAAGTAGCATGAGGAAGCTGATCAGGCATGCTCACTTCCTGTTCCAGAGGGAACTACTAGAGAAGGATCAGGTACGCCTGATCCCTGTTCAGAAAGGAGCAGCCCCACTCAGCTGATTTTCCCTTCTGCCTTCCTTGGATACCCTAGAGAAGTCATTCATGCATGTGAGCAGGCAGGGCAAGAACTAGCTAGGCAACCATGCTGGGTTTCAAATCATCACTACTTGGCTGATTGGTCCCTGTGTGTGCACCTGAAGGAAGTCCCTCACATACGCAAATGGGAAGGGTGAGCATCAGCTGAGTGGTGGTGCCAGATTGGGGTCAGGGTTAGAGTGGGGACACCTCTGACAGCTGGGCAAAGTGGCAGCTTTCGGTGGCATTCTGTGGCTAGACACTCTTGTCATGCAGCTCTCTGGTTCTTACCTTGGTTTCTTGGTTCAGATGACACACCAAGTCATTGTGTCACTGAGAAACCATTGAACAGACAATTCTTTCTGCCCATGGTTTCTGAAGACCAAACATACAATGCTGCAATACTATGATGGAGTTCAGACAATTTTTCAGATCAACAGTGGTAACACACACACACACAGTGGCTTGTTGTATCATCTGAACCCACTCATTGAATGTATGGGTTTTTCCTAGGGGCCTTTGAATTCAATTTGAAAGAGGATTGAAAAGTTATTTACTTCCCTTCCCCCTATGTTTTTGGGCATGAATGCAAAATAATGTATCTTTTCTGTTATATTTAAGAGTATTTTGATTACAATTATTTTGTTTCATTTTTCAATTGTTTCTGTGTGATTTTAATTAATCATACGCCTGTACATCACCTTTGGGTCTTCAAGGTTCTAAAAAAGAAACAAAAACATACTCTATACACTGTAGAGATACCTCTAAAATTCCCTGTGGAGGGGTCAGGAGGTTATGACAGGTGTTTAGTCTTTTCTTTCTTTGTAGGAGAACACCAAAGTCACAGAAATTTTAAAAGGGTCTGCTCCTTGTGGAACAGATGGATAGATGACACTTTCTAGAGAAAACATGGAAGTCTACACTGCAGAGTAGCTAAAGCTTATCGTATTACCATGCTGGTATTGGGCGGGATATAAATATTTTAAAGAGAGCGAATGAATGAATGGAACCTCCTGTCAGTGTGCCTTACCCAAAAGGCTCCCCAGTTTGTCCTGCAAGGCAGTTACTCTTTGCAATGCTCTGATTCCAAAGCCATGCTCTCTTTACCTGTGATCTTGCCTCCAGGACATCTCTATGTTTGCATTAGCAACCCCCAGAGGTGCAATCAACACTGAGAATTTTAATTTAACTTGATGCTGATAATTGATTGTTGGTGCAACATGGAAGCATTTTATAGAAACATAAAAACATAGAAAACAGAGCGAGTCAGAAGGGGTCTCCCGGGCCATCTAGTCTGACCTCCGGCACCAGCCGGCTCCGCTCACGACATGCCCACCATGTGGACGTCCAGCCTATCCTTGAACACCCGCACTGATGGGGTCTCAACCACCTCCTGGGGAAGCCCATTCCACACCCTCGGGGTCCAGACTGTCAGGAAGTGCTTCCTGGCATCCAAATGGAACCTTGGCTCCCTGAGCTTTGCTCCATTGGAGCGCGTTCTGCCTTCCTCTGCAGGGGAGAACAGGTCTCTACCCATCTCCATGTGACATCCCCTCACATACCTGTATGTTGCCAACATATCCCCTCTGAGTCTCCTCTTCTCCAGGCTGAAGAGACCCAGTTCCCTTAGTCTCGCCTCATACAGCATCCCCTGCAAACCGGCCACCAACCTTGTGGCCCTACACTGCACTGACTCCAACCTGGCTATATCCTTTCTGTAATGAGGGGCCCAAAACTGAACACAATACTCCAATTGCAGGCGCACCAGAGTCGTGTAGAGTGGTAGTAATACCTCTCTTGATCTAGAAGCCACACTTCTGGCTATGCAACCAAGGGTGGCGTTCGCCCTCTTGACCACCGCATCACACTGCTGACTCATGTTTAGCCTACAGTCAACCAGTACCCCGAGGTCCCTTTCACAAGTGCTGCGCTCCAGCCACTTGTCACCTAACCTGTACTTATGACAGCTATTCCTATGCCCCAAGTGCAAGACCTTGCACTTATCCACATTGAACGCCATCCTGTTGTCTCCTGCCCACTTCCATAGTCTGTCCAGATCCTTTTGGATCTGGAGTACCTGCTCCTCAGTTGTGGCCACTGCTCCAGTTTTAGTGTCGTCTGCGAATTTGATCAGCAGACTGTTCACCCCTTCTTCCATGTCATTAATGAAAAGATTAAACAGGATCGGCCCCAGGACATAGGCCTGGGGGACCCCGCTTGTCACTGGCCGCCATCCCGATGATTCTCCACTAATGGTTACCTTCTGCTTTCGGTCAGTCAACCATGCCCTAATCTACCTGACATTGCTTTGGTGTATCCCAAAACTCCTCAGTTTCTCCACCAGGATATCACGGGGCACTTCGTCAAAGGCCTTGCTGAAATCCAGGTAAACCACATCAACTGCATCCCCTCCATCTAGCCATCGCAAAAACTTGTCATAAAATTCCACAAGTTTTGTCTGGCAGGACCTGTTTTTGCAGAAACCATGTTGTGTGAGTGTGAGCCTCCCTTCCCTATCTAGCATCACTAGATCTCTCTCTATTATGAACCTTTCCATTGTTTTTCCTAAAATGGACGTAAGGCTAACCGGTCTATAATTCCCCATGTCCTTTCCACTACCCTTTTTGAAAATTGGGACCACTGATGCCACACTCCAGTCCTCTGGAACTTCACCCGTTCTCCACGAGGTTTCAAAAATGGAGGCCAGCGGGCATGAGAGAACCCCTGCCAACTCTCTAAGTACTCTCAGGTGTAACCCATCAGGGCCTGGTGACTTTGTAATGTCCAATGCCCTGAGGAGCCCCTCGACTTCAAGGGGGGTGACTCTGATCTGTGCCCCTAAGTCTGCAGCTTCATCTAATCTCCTATGCGGATATCCCCCGTCCTGCTTTGGGGAGAACACAGAGGCAAAACAGTCATTTAGCATCTGTGCCTGTTCCCTCATATCAGTCACTGGATCTCCTTCCTCCTTATTTAGTGGTCTCACCACTTGTCTCCCCTTCCTCTTCCTATTTACATGCTGAAAGAAGCCCTTTTTGTTGCTCTTGATATTCTTGGCAAGTCTCAGCTCGTAATCAGCCTTAGCCTTGCAAAGAATCCTTCTGCAACGGGCCTCCTCCTCCCGGTATACTCTTTTGTCTATTTCCCCCAGTACCCATTTCCTACGGAGGTTCCTCTTTCATCTAATCCCTCTAACCACCTCCTTTTGCTTCCATGGTGGCACTCTCCTCCGCCTCCCCACCTTACTGACTAGAGGTATCGTCCAGGCTTGCGCCTCCAAAACCTCCCTTTTGAGTGCTATCCACCCCTCCTCAACTCGCTTACCTTCCAGTCACCTATCCCAGGAGACTTTCCCCAGTCTGGCCTTCAGTTGGCCAAAGTTGGCCCTCTTGAAGTCCCAGCTTCTAGTGCTTGACCTGCTGCCTGTCCGCAATCCCCTGATCTCAAAGCAAAGGATGGAGTGATCACTCGCATCCAGAGCTCCCCTAATCTGTACTTCATCTATCAGCTCCTCCCTATTGGTCAAGACCAAGTCAAGGATGTTTCCCCCCCTCGTCCCCTCTTGGACCCTCTGTGTGAAAAACCCTCCCTCTATAGCTTCTAGGAAGCGACGTGACCTGGCTGTCACCACGGAGTGAGTCTCCCAAGTAATATCCGGGAGATTGAAATCTCCCATAATTACTGTGTCTCTCCCCTGAGATATCCTTAGAATCTGGCCTGTCAGGACATCATCCAGGGTCTCAAGTTGACCTGGAGGGTGATAACATACCCCCACTGTCAGGTTTCTTTCCCTGTCAAAACCCCTAAGTTTCACCCAGACTGCCTCTACCGAATCCCCATCTGTGCTGCATTCTATCTCACTGCATCCTATCCCTTCCCTGACGTATAAAGCCATGCCCCCACCTCTCTTTCCCTTCCTGTCCTTTCTAAAAATGTGATACCCTTCTATGTTCACATTCCAGACTTGCCTTTCATCCCACCAAGTTTCTGTGATTCCCACCAGATCATACCCTCCTATTCCCAGGAGAGCTTCAAGCTCTTCCTGCTTATTACCCATGCTCCTAGCATTGGTGTACATGCACCTCAACTCCTTCCCACCGCTTCCTTCCCTTGGAGTTCCCAGCCTCCTCCTTCCTCCCATCCTCCCTAATACCTGGCCCCTCTCTGTAGGAGTCCTGTCAGTCCCTGCAGTATCTCTAAAACCCTTCTCCCAGTGCCCTGATCCTCCCCCCACACTTGTCCAGTGCAGACACGTTCCTGGGGGACCTGAACCCCCCCCCCCCGGTTCAGTTTAAAGTCTTCCGGACGAAGCTCGCTAGAGCATCTCCAAAGGACCTGTGGCACTGCCTTCTGAAGAACTGCCATTGTGAGGCACTCCAGCCATGGGCTTCATGAGACCCTCATCTCCTCCATTCAAGGAAGTCAGTTCTGCATGCTCCTGATTTTCCCAATGAGCACCAGAAGAGTCCTGAATGTGACAGCTTCTCAGGAAGGAAGATGAGGGAAGTGCAGAACTGACTTTTCAGTATGTGTGTCTGTGTGTGTGAGTGCATGTGTATAGATATTTCCATGCCTCTAAATTGATGCATGTGTGGTGAATGTCTAATGGGGCATGTGATGTGGTGAGAAAGGGTGAGGGAGGCTGTAATCCCACCTGCTTTGAGCTGTGTCCCCCCACCTCCACTACTGACATGTGGCCTTGACATCTTTCCTCAGCATGAATGAACCTTGGCCCGAGTACTTGGAGTGTTGGATCAGGTATCTGAGAGATTCAGGTTTGTTTATGTATGTAGGTATGTATGTATGTATTCATTCATTCATTTATTTTATTTAAACAATTTCTATGCCGCCCCATTCGCAAAAAGCCTTGGGTGGCTTACAACATAAATAAACAATTATATAATTAGCCTTAAAAATCTGGAAACATCTCAGCAGGTACATAAAAACCCAATAAATACAATCAATAAATTAACAATTAAAATAACTTTTAAATAAAAAGGTCTTGGCCTGGCGCTGAAAAACAAATAACGACGGCACCAGGCAGATCTCTCTGGGGAGCACATTCCATAGGTTCTAGTCTCCGCTTGGCCATGAAGCTCACTGGGTCATTTTGGGTCAGTCACTTACTCTCAGCCTCACCTACCTCACAAGCCTGTTGTTATGAAGATAAAATGGAGAGGAGAAGAATCTTGTAAGCTGCCCTGGGTCTTTTGCAAGACGAAGAAAGGTGGAGTACAGATGTAAGACTACTACTACTATGTTCCTGTTGCTATGGTAGAACTTGTGCACCCTGTATAATACAAGGGGAAACTTTAATAGTGGATTAGCTCCCCCTCACTTCTCCTCCTGTGTGGGCAATATTCTGCATTATTTATTGTGTGACTGTATTGCTCTTCCTCACGCAGTAATTGTGCTTGCCCTACTTACTCATGAAGTCCTAACAGCACTGTTCACTTATATCATGGGCTGGTTGCGTGTCTCCCCTGCGGATATCTTTAGTCTTAGATGAGAGATGAGATGCATCCCAAAAGGTGAGGCTCGAAAGCTAAGCCCCACACTGTGAGAGAACCCCTAGAAACCTCTATTGGAATGAGTAAGGTGCCCTACAGGCCAGATCCAGATTCACAGTGCTGTTTTGGTCAGAGATCATTCCAGGCCTGTCTAGTCATCACTGGGCCTCTCTGCTTGTGCTCTCCTATTGAGCTAGACCCTCTCCTTTAATACTTTTCTGCTGACTCACCCTCACTACAGAAATATCTGCAGTTCCTCATGAATTTCCTATTCTTTCTACAACAAGTTACTGTTATATTTCAATTTGTGGCTCATCTTCTCAGTTTGTGTGATCTCAAACTCTACTAATGTCAAGTGCAAAAATAGGATTATAGCCATGGATTCGCAGCTTGGGAGTGCTCCTCGACCCTGAGCTGTCATTAGAAGCTCAGGTGACGGCGGTGGCGAGGAGCGCCTTCCTTAAGCTTTGGCTGATCATCAGCTGCGTCCCTATCTGGAGAACAATTGCCTGGTGACAGTGACCCACGCATTGGTAACTTCCTGACTAGACTTCTGTAACGTGTTCTACATGGGGCTACCCTTGAAGACAATCCGGATACTTCAATTGGTGCAAAATAGAGCTGCCAGGTTGCTGACGGGGACTGGGCGTTGTTCTCATATAACCCCAGTTCTCCGTCAGCTTCACTGGCTCCCTGTTGAAGTCCAGGCCCAATTCAAGGTGTTGGTTATGACCTATAAAGCCCTTAATGGCTTGGGACCTGGTTATCTAAATGAATGTCTGCATCCATATATTCCCTCCTGCCCTCTACAATCAGCAGTGGATGCCCTTCTCCGGGAACCCTCTGTGAATGATATTAGGAGGGAGAGTACTCAGAGGAGGGCCTTCTCTGCGGTGGCGCCCCACCTATGGAATGTGCTCCCCAGAGAGGTCCGCCTGGCGCCATCATTATTTGCTTTTCGGTGCCAGGCGAAGACCTTTTTATTTAAAAGTTTTAACTGTTAATTTATTATTATTGTATTTATAGATTTTAATATATATAGCCGAGATGGTACCAGTTTTTAAATTATTATTATTATTATTATTTTATGAATGTTGTGAGCCACCCCAAGGCTTTGTTGCGATGGAGGCTCCATAGAAATGTTTTAAATAAATAAATAAGTCTTGGTCCAAGTTAAATGTTCATTCATTTCTATTATTTTTCTTGGGAAATTTCACTTATTCCCTGTTACTTTCTTGTCATTCTCTAGATTATTTTCTTCTTTCCTTTTCTTCCTAATCAGTTCTCTGAAGTCTTTGCTTTTGCCATTTGGTTTCTGGAGTTGCAAATGTTATTATGGCGTATCACTGGTAAATGTCATAAATACTGAGGATGCCTGTGAACCACAGTGGAAAAGCCTGGAATTCAAGTCAAGAGCCACCAATCTTTATTTTATGTTATTTATTTATTTATTTATTAAAAGCTTTTGTATGCTGTCCTATTATACAAGATCTCATTTATCTGACATGAGGTGCTGTAACATTCCTAACTCTTTCTAAGCATGTTCCATCTTAAGCACACTCCTTTAAGGCTAATGTAAGATTTCCTCAGACACATAAACATAGAAATGTTCTAATAATAATGATGATGATGATGGTAAACTATCAGTAATTGAATCCAATTAGGATGTAACGTACTTGTTTTAAATGAATGTGGGACCAAGTCAGTATTCTATAGTGAGTGGCAAATTTCTTGACTCTCAAATGTTGCTCAAATCCAGCACATATCTGACATTAAAACATAATAATGCTGTGTGAATAACTTTGATATAGGATGAACAAACAAAGACTCCCAGTTTGTTTCCAGGATCAGGGGTTGGGGAGATGTTAAGAGTTTAAAAATCCCAACACACTTCAAGGTGAAGAAAGATTCCTAAACTAATAAAAGGATCTTGTTACCAGTGCATAGAAGGTTGAGGGAATGTACAGCGCTTCCAACTTGTGTGAATAAAAAAAGAACAGATACATTTTTACATCATAACCTTGTTATATGCTTGTGCAAAAATGTCTCCACAAGGTGATTGTAAACGTCTGTGTTAGTACAGGGCAGCCTTCTAGTTTCAGTTAAACTCTCGTACAAGGAGAGGGAACCTCTGACATATGGGTGGGCCCATCCAGCCCAGGCAAGGCCTCTCCCCAAGTCCTACACCCTGAGAAGGAATCTCTGGCTCTGCCAATCTGCAGGCCTCTTGCCTTCCTTCCCTGCATGGGCAAGTCCATGTAAGGACAAGCTGGCTGAGTCTGCTTCCCACATTTTCACAGGGAGAACACTGTGGCTTACTAGGGCTTTCCCAGGTCTAACCAGCACCTTGGCCTGGGAGCTGGCTTCACTCCACCCAGGATTTCCTGCTGAGAATAGTCGGAATAGAATAAGACTTGTCCTTCAAGTGAGGCACTGGCTAGAGGAGCTTCACCTAGTACTATGACTGTGGACCCATTGGCATTGTGGCCTAGGACCCTGTCCAGTTTGTCATTTCCTTTTAATTTCATTTATTATATCTCTGAACCACCCCAAAACCATATACATACAACCTTATTTATTTAGTTATTCATATAATTCTTTTATATACCTCTTAATAGCCAAAGCTAAACATACAAGATGCAGTGAGAAACACAAATGACTAAATACAAGAAAACATTGAGATCTGATTAAAACCTTATCATATACTGCCAAAAGCCTGAATGAAGAAGATCTTAACCCAGCAATGAAAAGATTATGCTGGTGTCAAGGGGCCTTGTATTCGGGGAACCAGCACCAAGGAGGCTCTATCCCTCATTGGCATCTTCTGAGCATCCCTGAGAGCAGACTCCTAGAAGAGTACCTTAGATGATGAATGCAGTATATGTGGGTATGTTCATATCACAGGTGGAGCCCCTCCCTTTGACATCCTCCAGCTCAAGCAGGATGGGTTTGGTAGGCAATCCAACCTCCAGCCCCAAAGATGCTTACCAACCCTACTCTAATGTAAGCAAGAAACATGTTTTATTTATTAGATTGGGTTCTTTAAAAGAAAAGGATGGGCTATTAAAGTGGCTTACACAATCCTCTTCTTTCTGTTATCAATCTTATCCCCAGATGATGAATGCAGTATATGTGGGTATGTTCATATCACAGGTGGAGCCCCTCCCTTTGACATCCTCCAGCTCAAGCAGGATGGGTTTGGTAGGCAATCCAACCTCCAGCCCCAAAGATGCTTACCAACCCTACTCTAATGTAAGCAAGAAACATGTTTTATTTATTAGATTGGGTTCTTTAAAAGAAAAGGATGGGCTATTAAAGTGGCTTACACAATCCTCTTCTTTCTGTTATCAATCTTATCCCCACAACACCAACTCTGTGAAGTAGGTTGGACTGAGAGTCTATGACTGGCCCAAAGTTACCCAGTTGGAGCCATGGCTGAGCGGGCACTAGAGCCCTCACTCAGACCCACATGCTTAACCACTACACCACATAATGATTATTGAAGTCATAGGGGTGGAATACAGGGACTGGAAGCAAATTCATCAGTCCTACCATACTTTCACACACAGAGGGGCTGGCCTCAGGGAGAAAGCTACCACCAAGCATGATTTCTAAAGCTCTTACACCTATGCAGCATGAGTGGAAATGTGCTTTACAAGCCACCATTTTAAAACTTCCCTGCCATATGGTTTATTTTTGAATGATTGCTTAAGTTTAGCTATTTACCTCCATCATGAATGGTATCGATACTGAATCTGTTATTGCCAGTTTTGGAAACAACATTATAATTTTGATGATGGAAGAATGTAGTTTTGTAGAACATTTTAAATCTGAAACTGTTGGAATCTGGCCTAATTACACAAAAGATGGTTCTCTAAAACCACAAATCTATTGAATGCAGCTTTTTGAAAGCAAAAAACACTTAACCTTTTTGAGAGGCAAATGGCAAGTGATTTGAAACTTTAAAAAGTATTTGCATAACTATAATCTTCTGATGAACATTTTCAGGGCCTCTGTGCTTTTAGCACCCAAATAGCTAAACACACATTCTGTTTTAATTGTGCATTTTTGATTAACCAGCAGTAGCTTCAAATAATAATTGGTCATAGCCATCCATTCTAAGGAGTTGATTAAATGAGAATAAGCTAAGATTCCCCCCCCCCATTGTAAAGCTTTTTCTGTGGTAATTCCACCATTCATTAGGATGGAAAAACTGGCATTGTGCCAAGTACTTCTGCCAAAACCATTATTTCCATCATCAGACTCTGCATCAGTCAGCACAGTGGCCTTGTGAGAAGGCAATATTCTGTCCCCTTGTGGTTCTTAAGTTATGAGTAAGAAGCTTATATGTATTAAAAGGAGGGTCTTCTGCTAGTCTCTTAGTCTTTATGAACCTCCATAATAGCAACTCTGTTTCCAAAATTTAGAAACACTTGCTCTCAACTTAGAAAGGGCGCATGTGTTAGAAGATAAGTCTCCTTTCAATATGATTAAGAGCTACACAGCTTTTTCAAGTGTCCATGCTTTTTTAAGGGAAAGGAGACCTTGTATCGTTAATGCACAATCTTTTCTTTCTATACTTACATTCTATATCTTTAAGAGGATAATTGCTGAATTGAAATTTGAGAGTGTTATCTTAATAACCAATTACTCAAATAACTTTGAAATTGGCTTAAATTGGCTCGTCATGCTACATTTACCTGAATCTTTTTATGGGAAAGTTAGAAACAAAAAGAAAAAAAAAAAAAGAAGGTGGGGGAGGAGAATCTCAGCCTTCTATTTTGTTTAGTACTGTGGAAGTTTATTTTTGCAACAGGACTAACGCAAAATCTTACCTTCTGTTTCTCTTATGGCCTTCATTGCACAACCCGCCAGAATGGATTGCAGCCCTGTGCAGTTCAGTAAGCTAGGATGATTCAGTGTTGCCAGTCCTAGCAACATGGCATATGTCCATACCCTTTTCTTTGAAACCTTTACAAAAACAAAGGACTTCAACTTCTAACTCTCTGTTGCGAATATGCATTTATTCACCAAGTGATTGCAGAAGGAATTTTCCAATCCTTTTGCAACACATTGGTAGTTTAATATTCTATTTGCTTATGGTGTCAAAGGTATTTGTGCAAAGATTAGAGTAAATGTATTTGTTACCATATTTGTACAGTCTGTACAAGTGCAAAATCAGAATCTCTCTCTCTTTAATTTAAAGCTCTGACATGTTTATTAGTACTTTTGTAGATGAATAGATGATTGCTGCAACCATGTATATTTTTATATGTAGTCATAAAGTTCTGTAATAGAACACCTGATCCTGTTCAACAGCAGTACAAGTTTCCATTTCTTTCTCCATATAGTCAAAAGTTATTTTAAGGCTGTTCTTGAAAATTCTGCCTTGAAGTTTGTATTACAAGCTATGGCACTTGCACAGACAATTTGAGATATTTGTATGTTACTAGGAGAGTCATCATTTTATTAGGGAATTGTATACAAGAGCCTCTGGTTGTCATTTGTTCTTGCTTCATGAATGACAAATGCCTGTTAGTAAAGTACCAAATGCCATCCAGATGAGTAGCAGCCAGTTCTAATTGACAGAGACAACCAAGTTCCTCGCATGTCTCTCCCAATCAGTTCCACTGCAGTCATATGGCTACATTGTTCTGTGAGTATCTGACATAATGATATGTCGCTGAAGCAATATTCGGTCCAGTCTTGGGAAGAAGACATTCATTAACCTAATATTCTTATTCAGATGAGACCAATCCATATGACCATTCTGGCATGCTACTGGGTAGGTGGAGTCAATACTCATGACTCTTAGGCATATGTCTGAAGAGAACATCTGGTTGCTCCCCAAGTAGCTTTCACACGTTCCATATGAGAGTGGGCCCTTTGCCTTTTCAGTATGAATGCCTGTGAAAGGGCATTTACTCACACTTAGTTCAACATGATTGGGGCAGTAGTGGATACTCCTGAGCTGTGGCTGCATGATCATGGATTTGGGAATCCATTGTAATAAACGATGGAAAGTATTTTGTATTTTTAATGTGCCATAAAATGTATCAATCATAGCAGTCTATGTGCTAGTGTGACAACCTTATTGGAGGTCAGGCAATACTACAGAGTACCAAAGCTTTTAAAAATGTTCCAGTTATGTGCAGAAGTGATCTGAATGCTTTCCAAGGTATGAACAGTTTCTATATTCCATTAGATCACATTGATTTGGCTGAGAAGTTACTGAAGAAAAATCTTTAAAAGTCCAAACTGAAACATGATGATATATATTTGAATCTCTGGTCCTCTTGAGTGAGCAAATAGAGTAACTTCTGCCTGGATATCCAGTACTGATGAGAATCACAACAATTGTTGTTGTTTGTTTTTTTGTTTGTTTCCATACCATTCATAGCCAAAGCTCTTACAACAAAGGATAAAAACAATATTTTTTTAAAAAAAATAAAGAACCTAAAAGAACATTAAAAGACAATAAACAATAATTTTAAAAGACATGGCCAAGAGTAAAAGAAAGGCACCTGGCAAATCGCATCAAATCCCAGAATGACTAGGGATGTCTTTACAGGCCTGTACAAAGAAGGCATTTATGACCTCCTTGGCCCACCTAGTTACCCCTTCCTTCCTGGCCCAACCCTAATCCACTGGTAGAGCTAACCAGAGCACAGACTTTTTTCCCCTGAATGTGCCCAGTGAGTTTATTACAGCATTCTCACCCTTGTGGCATCTCAAAGGGGCATCCCAAAGGAGCACATCCCATTTGGTGTCCCCCCTCTGGTCCACCACCCAGCAACAGGCCTGCTTTTATGCCAAGGTGGTGCTGCCACAATTGCCAAGTCTTGGTACAGACACTCTGCCCTGTTGGGGCCAGAGGAAAGCTGGAAGGGTGTGGGGCAGTTGCAGGAGACCTTACAGTGCCGTGCAGCAGTCCTGTCCCCCACCAGCCCCAGTCTCAGGTGCAGAGTGCCCTGGCTAGAGTCAGGCAATGTTATACAGCACAGAGAATTTGCTAATACACAATATAGGGAATCTGAGTAAAATAAATGACATTACAGAAGATAAACCAACACATTTTAAAATGACTGCATAGAGGTACAGGACCATAATTAAGTTGGGGGTTCAATTGCTCCCATCAATCATTTTGTGGGTCAGATGATCTGTTCTAAATTTTCTACCCCATCCCCTGCCAGTTTTGCATTTTTCAATTCAGCAAAGGGAAAAGGACTTGGCAGCTCATTGATGAAAGTGCTGTTACTGCTCCTAAGTTATAAATTTCCTAAAATAATCAGGTGACATTAAATTCTAGCCAGATCAGTTTTGATTATGACATATTAAGCAAAAGTTCTTAACTAAAGCAAAAGGTTCCAAGTTGAATCCCTGGCATCTCAGCTAAGACTAGGAAAGACTTCTGCCTGAAAATTCTTTGTCAACTGGACAAGACTGAGTTGGATGGACTAGTGATGTGATTGAGCATAGGACATAGTCCCATGTAATAGGCTGGATGTGCACATGGTGGGCATGTCGTGAGCAGAACCGGCTTGTGCCGGAGATCAGACTAGATGGCCCAGGAGACCCCTTCTGACTCGTTCTGTTTCTATGTTTCTGTGTAATTCAAACCTCCTCCTCAAGAGGAATTGATCACAATGGGGATATCAGGATATGGACAGTGATGTTCTTGGGGGTTTAATGTAATGCTGCTGCCTGAACAACCCTAGCTTATGGAAGAGTTCCATGCAATCAGCATTGTTTTTCAAAAATGAATTGCGTGGCCCAAGTATTTGGATGCTGTACTAGCATGTCAGTAATTTGTATACCCAGTGGATGTACTATAGTCCAGTTACTAGGTTTTTTCTTGCCTGAAGCAAAGGACAGTCAGACCTGATGCCACCACCAGTGCTAACTGGATGTGTAATTCTCTTTTTGGTCAGTCATCTTGCTATCTCTCTCTTTGGGGCTCCAACTGTGAAGGAGAAGGGTCTGTTATAATACATATTGTTCCTCTTCATTGTTAGCATCTGTGCATCATACCATACCAAACTTGCCCACACAAAATTCCCTGAAGAAACAGAAAACTTGGGAGGGTTGCAATTATTTTGGCTACACTTTTCTGTAATGATTTTCTGCCTTGCCAGAAAGACTTAGGGTTTGAAAAGAAACATATATTATGTTACATCTCTTTTTTTCCCTCTTAATAGAAAACAGATGTTGGATTGTACCTGGAAATAAAGAGAAGGTGGGGGTGGGAATGAGAGAACCCTAAGATATCTGCAGGCATTTAAGGACATGTGTATAGGATTTAGACAAATGTTGAACTAAGAACATAAATGAAATATGGGCAAGAGCAAATTATTTATTTCCACTCGTAAAATAATAGCATCAGCAAACTTCATACTGATGCATGTCTACAGGGCTCTGATTTTGCAGACAATGGCCCTAAATCAAGGATTTCAAGAGTAGATTTTTTTTTTTTTTTTTTTTGTAAAAGCCATTTCCCCTCAGCTTTTAAAAGTAACTTCTCCACCACTACTACCATCTCTTCAGTGTAAATGGGCTTTACAGAAGGTCGCTTCCTTTGCGACCTGATGAGCCATACTGTGGAAGACTTTGTTCAGAAGGCATTCCATAGCTCATTCGGTAACACAGCACCACCAGAGTTTTGTTTTGATTTTTGTTGTTGTTGTTCTTACGTTGATTAAAACTTCTTGTTGAAAGGTACAATGAACATTTGAGACCTGCATCCCTTTAAGATAGTTTAGTTTAGTTAAAGTATTTATATGTCATCCTGTCATGAAAGCCTCAGGACGGTTCACATAGATAAAATACAATAAAATATGACATACATAAATTAATTATAAATTATTAATTGGTACTTGATGACACCAATTAATACACCAATTAATACTCCTTAAGTATCAGAATACTTTAGTGTGAGGGGAGTTGTGAAAAGTATTGATTCTACATTTGCTCTGTTCATTTTTCCATTAAAATAATCCAGTCATAGGATAGAACTAAAGCAAAGGGGCTTTGCATTCTTCAGCAGAATCAGCTCATTTTGTTTTGCCATTTTTAGAACATGAAAAGACAAGCAATGCCTCTTCCTCCTTACTTGAATGATGTAAAGATGTGAGACTCTGTGGTTCAGGCAACACTACTGGGTTGGTTCCCAGCAATGTCAATGGGGCTCCAATTGCAAAATGAAATCTACTCCATGCTACAGCATCACATGCTTCTTACATAAAGGGAAAAAAACTATTTCTGAGGACTGAGAAGCTCTTTGAAATGGTTGGGATTTGATATGTAGAACAGCAAGCAGCAGTGGAAATTGGGGATTACCCCCTCCCCCTGTTCAGGAAGATTTTTTTCATCCAAACATTTATTTTAAAGGGAAACATCATGGAAAAATAGGAAGCCTAATGCAATATGACAATCTACACTGAAAGGTTGAGTGTGAGTTATCATTGAAATGTGCCTTGTAATTAAAACATGAGTTATTGCATTGTTTAAACCCAGAAGTCATAGGTTACCCACAAAAAACCTGGGAAAACAAACCAAGGTTTGTTGTTAGGTGTGATTGAGTGTTGCTCACTGTAGTTTGTAATCCGAGCTGAGCTCAGACTATTATATCCCATGTTTCAGGAACAACCTACAATTCAGCAATGATCCACACTCAGCCCATATGCTATGCTATGCTAATCATGAAGTCGCATCCAACCCATTGCAACCCCATGGACAACATTCCTCCAGGCTCTCCTATCCTCCACCACCCCCCAGAGTCCACCTAAGTTCACACTGACTGCTTCAGTGACTCCATCTAGCCACCTCATTATCTGCTGCCTCCTCCTTCTTTTGCTATCTATTGTTCCCAGCATTAGGGTCTTCTGCAGTGAGTCCTTCCTTCTCATTAGGTGGTCAAGGTTTCAACTTCAGTATCTGGCCTTCTAAAGAGCAGCCAGGGTTGATCTCCTCTAAGACTGACTGGTTTGATCTCCTTGAAGTCCAAGGGAAGCCTTTTGCTTCCCTTCTTTCCTCAGGTATTTGTAAAGCTTCCTCTGACAGCCATTTTGCTTTCTTGCATTTCTTTTTCTTTGGGGTGGTTTTAGTTGCTTCTTCTTGTACAATGTTGCAAACCTCCATCCATAGTTCTTCAGGCAGTCTGTCTATCAGATCTAATTCCTTAAATCTATTTGTCACCTCTACTGTATATTCATCAGGGATATGATTTAGGTCATACCTGAGTGGCCTAGTGCTTTTCCCTACTTTTATTATTTAAGCATAAATTTTGCAAGAAGAAGCTCATGATCTGAGCCACAGTCAGCTCCTGGCCTTGCTTTTACTGAGGGTATAGAGCTTCTCCATCTTTGGCTGCAGAGCACATAGTCAGTCTGATTTTGGTGCTGACCATCTGCTGATGCCCATGTGTAGAGGAATCTCTTAGGTTGTTGGAAAAGAGTATTTGCTATGACCAGCATGTTCTCTTGACAAAATTCTGCCAGCGTTTACCGTGCTTCATTTTGTACTCCAAGGCCAAACTTGCCTGTTATTCCAGTTATCTTTTGGCTTCCTACTTTAGCATTCCAATCCCCCATGATGATAAGGACATCATTTTTTGCTGTTAATTCTAGAAGGTGTTGTAGGCCTTCATAGAACTGGTCAACTTCAGCCTCTTCAGCACCAGTGGTTGGGGCATAGACTTGGACTACTGTGATGTTGAATGGTTTGCCATGGATTCGAACTGAGATCATTCTGTCATTTTGGAGATTGTATCCCAGTACTGCTTTTCCTACTCTTTTATTGACTATGAAGACTTCACCATTTCTTCTGAGGGATTCTTGCCCGCAGTAGTATACCTGATGGTCATCTGAATTAAATTCACCCATCCCTGTCCATATTAGTTCACTGATTCCCAAGATGTCAATGTTCAGTCTTGTCATTTCATGTTTGACCATGCCCAGCTTACCTTGATTCATGGATCTTACATTCCAGGTTCCTATGCTGTAATGTTCTTTGCAGCATCGGACTTTCCTTTCACTTCCAGATACATCCGCGACTGAGTGTCCTTTTGGCTTCAACCCAGTCATTTCATTCTTTTTGGTGCTACTAGTACTAGCCTTCTGCTCTTCCCCAGTAGCATATTGGACACCTTCCAATCTGAGGGGATCATCTTCTGGTGTCATATTTCTTTGCCTGTTGATATTGTCCATGGGGTTTTCATGGCAAGGGTACTGGAGTGGGTTGCCATTTCCTTCTCCAGTGGATCACGTTTTGTCAGAACTCTCTGCTATGACTTGACCATCTTGGGTGCCCCTGCATGGCATAGCTCATAGCTTCACTGAGCTACACAAGCCTCTTCATCATGGCAAGGCAGTGATCCATAAAGGGGACTCAGTCCATACCTAACTACTGAGTGTGAGTTATTGTGCTTTCTGAACCCAGCCATTGAGTCAGACCACTTGACCTTATCATGTATTATTGGTGACTCTGACTGGCAAAGGTTTCATTCATTCATTCATTCAACCTAAATTCTGCAATATTAGTCCAAAGACTCTCCAAGTGGATTACAGTGTTGCATAAAATAATGATGCTTCATAAAATAACAATAATAAAAGAAGCATGCAATAAAACAGAGGAATACGCAGCTGAAGTCAGGTATCAATAAAGTAAAATTTACTAAGGGTAACAACAGTATCGTAATATCCAAGTATAAAATCAATTATTACCATGTCTGGAGAAGAGAACTGTTTTTATGGCACCAGGTGAACTACTTTTGCAAGACCATTCTTGCAAAATAGGGCACAGCCACTGAGAAGGTCCCTCTACTATTTGCCATTCTCTTCATCCCCTTAAAGAATGGCTCTCTCAGAAGGGCCTCCTCACCACATCTTAGGGATTGGGTAGCTATATATGGGAACAGGTGGTCCTTCATGTATTCTGGATCCAAGCTGTTTTGGGTTTATATGCTATCCTGGATCCAAGCTGTTTAGGGGTTATATGCTAGCAGAAACACCTTAAATTTGGCCTGAAGCTCAGCTGGTAGCCAGTGTAACTGATATAATATTGGGATGATATGGGTGCATGAACTTGATTGCACCAGCAGTTGCAACGCCCTATTCTGTACCAGTTGGATTTTCCGGACCATCTTTAGGAGCAGCCCATGTACAGCACATTACAACAATAAAGCTGAGAATTTACCAGAGCATGTGTGACTGTGACTAGGCTCTGTCTGTCCAGCTAGGGCCACAGTTGGTAAATTAATTGTAGCTCTAAGAAGGCACTCTTGGTCACCAAGTCTACCTCAGACTTAAGTGATAGTTTTGGGTCCAGGAGCACCCCCAAGCTGTGAATCCTGTCCTTCAGCAGGAGTGCAACCCCATCCAGGACAGTTTGAAGATCCACCCTCTGAGAAAATGGACCATCCACCAAGAATACCTCTGTCTTATCTGGATTGAGTTTCAATTTATTGACCCTCATCCAGTGCATTATCAAGCTCAGGTAGTGATTCAGTACAGAGACCGCCTCACCTGGGTTAGATGAAAATGAGATGTAGAGCTGGATGTCATCAGCATACTGATGACAGCTCAGCCTCTACCTCCAAATGACCTCTCCCAGTGGTTTCATGCAGATATTAAACAGCCTGGGGGACAGTATAGAGCTCTGAGGAACTCCACAGCACAACTGCCATGAGGCAAAGCAACTGTCCTCCAGCACTACCTTCTGGACATGGTTGGCCAGATAGAAATGGAACCACTGCAACACAGTGTTCCCAGGTCCCAACCCAGCCAACCTGTCCAGAAGGACACCATGGTCAATGGTGTCAAAAGTTGCTGAGAGTTCCATGCAAACCAACAAGGATGCACTCCTCCTGTCCCTGTCCTGACAAAGGTCATCCCACAAGGTGGTCAAGGCAGTCTCTGTACCAAACCCTGGCCTAAAGCCCAATTGAAATGGATCTAGATAATCTGTTTCATCCAAGAATGCCTACAGCTGCTGAGCCATCACCCACTCAAGCACCGTGACCCAAAATTGGATGTTTGCAACTGGCCTATAATTTACATTGGCCCCTGGATCAGGGTTGGTTTTTTAAGAACTGATTTACACATCCTTGCAGATAGGATGGGACCACTTCCTCTCTTAGCAAGCCACTGACAACCTCCTCAACCCAGGTGTGAACCCCTACATCAGATGTCTTAATAAGCCAAAATGGGCAAGGGTCAAGTAAACAAGTGGTGGCACAAACAGAGACAAGAACCTTGTCCCCATCATCATGCTGCAATAATTGAAACTCATCCATCAAAGTTAGATAAGATGGTACTCTGTACACTTCTCTCAATGAGACTAGATCAACTGTAGAATCCAAACTGTGGCATATCTGAGTTACTTTGCTTTGACAGTGAAAAGCAAATTTGTCACAGCGATCTACCGTGGACACAGAGGTCTCATCAGATTTTCCATTATGTAAGAGACTGTGAACCACTTGGAAAAGATCAGCTGGGTGACACTGAGAAGACACAATAGAAGTGGCTGCAATATCAAGAAATAGAAATTGGTGTTTTGCCATTTTTATTGCCACAGAATAGGCCTTATAATGGGCACTAAGCCATGCTCTGTCAGATTCAGCTTGGTATCTCCTTCACCTATGCTCTAGTCATCTCCCCACTTGCTTTATCACCCAAAGCTCAGTCATATACCATGGAGCTGGCTGGGCTCTTCAAGAGGGAAGAGGATGCTTAAGAGAGAGAGTGTTAACTGCCCTGGTCATCTCCACATTCCACAGAGCCACTTAGGCTTTGACAGGAACACCAATCATGTCAGCTGGATATTTCCCCAGAGACCTAAAGAAACCCTCTGGATCCATCAGTCTCTGGGGGAGGACCATCTTAATGGTTCCTCTACCCTTGCAGAGGGAAAATGGTGCCAATAGTTTTCCAGGGTTTCAGGCAGGAGTTTTTACAGGCCTACTACTAGAACTGCCAGGAGCAGAGCACATGGCTTTCTGCATGTGCTTAAACACTGAACTGTGGCCCCTCACCTCAACAAAACATAAAAAGATAGGGAGCACATTTCCCTGTGCACGCTTAGGACCCAAGCACGTAAGAAAAGCCATTATAGCTCTGACAAGTGGCCCATCTAGTTTAACACTGTGTTCACACAGTGGCAAACCAGCTGTCCACAGGATCCCACAAGCAGCATATGAGTTCAAGAGAATCTGCCTGTCAAAGTGCCCCAGCAATTGGTGTACCCAGGTACACTGCCTTTTGATACTGGAAATTATACATGTTTCCTTTGCCTAAATATGCAAGGGCTGAAAGTGGCTGCTCTGCATCCGGTATACCATCCTATCCCCTCAGTTCAGATCTTGCCCTGTTGAATTGATAAGGTTTGAAAGGGAGTTCTGTTTACTTGAACTTAAGTAGGACTCCCCATACAATGTGTTCCTTAACTTAGTCTTTCGTGGTCTTCCACTCCCATTGTTTCCAATATTAAGTGGTAATGGCAGGCATTGCAGGGCTCAAGCTGGCAGGATCTTTTGCTCAGAATCATCCTGAGTCATAGAGTCAAGTGGCCATTGGGGTCACCTAGGATTGTTTGTTCTAATGAACATGTCCAGATGTTGCGATCTTCTTCAGAGGCTGAAGGATGAGAATTTGACTATTGAATGTTTTCTTCAGGGAGGCTTACCTGGAACCAACTTTGTTATCCTACTGATGCCAGCTATTTTTTTAATGTCCAGTTTTTTTTTTCAGAAATGTTTTAACAAATGGTTTTATTTTACCTAGTTCTAATTTTAATATATTGTTTTCATAGTCTACTGCTTTACCATTACAACACTGATGTTTTAGGTTCATTTGTTTGCTTTGGTGAGCTGTTCTGGAAGCCCTCTGTCTAAATCAGCCTTCCCCAAACTAATGGCCTTCAGATGGTCATTTCCAGACAGCATGCTAAGCTGTATGTATGAACCAAGCACATGTCCTTTCCCAATATATAATCTCCAGATTCTGTTGCTCTTCCTCCATACAACTAATTATCTTTCCCGTCCATGAAAATAAAATAGACAGAGGAATGTTCTTCTGATATTACAGTGTTCACTTGAATGGGCCATTCACAGAAGTTCTTACTTAAGGCACAGATCAGAGTTGCCAGACCATGGATGCTATTCCATATGGTTGTTCTGCTCCCACTGGTTCCCTTACACTTGTGGGATCCACTACTTGCCGAATGGGGATTAGTGCTTCTGACATTCATTTCCAGACTGGGGCAAATCAGTAAAGCTTCCTTCTGCAAGCTCTACTGAACTTCCCCATTCAGGAAATGTGCATTTCACTCACTTCTGACTGCTCCAGTATCTGCTAGTTTTCCCATGTACCAGCATATGGCCAACACAGGATACAGTCAAAAAGTTTTCTATCATCTGATAGCATTGCAAAGAACACATACTTTTCAATGGTGCCAATTAACACATTTACATTATTGCATGATGTAATGCATACATGAAGAAATCCCTTTTTAATCACAATTAAGTGAATCTCTTTGTTATCTATGGGCATCTTCACACCATCTAAAATCCAATCTAAGCATGTAAAGAGCCTTCAGAAGGCATGTGTCATTTCTTGAGAAAGCGATTTAGTGCAAAAATTGCTATAAAAATGGAATATAGACAACAGATACAACAAAAACCCTTCAAGAGAAGCATCCTGGTCTCCCCTACTCCCATTTCAAGTAGGGAAACAACACCAGTTTGTTCATATATAAGAAAGCTAGTCTATGCTATGTTGAATTCCTTCTTATGTGTATGGGGGGGGGGGTGAGGGTGGGGGGGAGGCTTCCTTTCAATCAGGAAAGAGTCTACCCTGATATTCTGCCATCCTGAGACCTCAGTAAAGGATGGGGTAGAAATGCTTTTAATTAATTAATTAATTAATTAATTAATATTCTTACTAATACTGTTCTATAGGCAAACAAAGTTTGTTACATCATCAAAGGCTATGCACATTAAGTTCAATTATTTGACATAAATATGGAAGATGAGGAAAATTGCATCTGGGTGGTTAATTGAAGACTGCAACAGACAAACGGAAATTGTCTGAGTTTGATTTACATATAGTTGCTGCTATTTTCACATCTGTGCTACAGAAATTCCATGCTCCTGGTCCCCACCACCTCAGAATGCACAGTGGCAGATTGGCATATTGAGCTATTAATAATTTTCTATATGTGTTACAGATGTTGCATAAATGAGCGGTGTTCTATCACTATTTCTTGACATTGGGGCCCTTGGGGTGGCATGCGAAAACCCAGATCTGTCTACAAGCTGCCTTTTCTGGCAAAAGGGAAAGCTGCCCCTTACAGCGGATCACATTCCAGCTTGCATAGTCAATTTTTCAGATGTTCCTGCTTTCCTGTTCCTTGTTCCTTCATTCAGACCTCATCTGGCCACAATGAAAAATGATGTGATGCAATTTTTTATTCTGTACTTGACACTTGTGGAAGGCAATGTGGTTCATTGATTCCAAACTCCAAAAAGGTCAAGAAATAAAGCTTCTTGGAAGCAGTCCAGGAAAAAAATTTAAACTTGAGCACACACACACTTGCATGCACAGAAATGTGTGCATGCACACAAGTGAAAGTATTAATTGTTACCCCTTCTGCTTCTATTATTCTTCACAGGAGCATATGTTCCATGACCCTTTTATATGTGTGCTTAGACACACACACAGGCAAAACACATTACCGAATCACCAGGTGAAATTCATATTAACAATGCAGTTATAGCAGATTTCAACTTTGACAGCAAACAGCTGCAGAATTTCTAAATACAAATAATGAAATCAATAGGTTCTACTGCAGTTTCAGTTTTCCCAAACAAATGCATATGAAAATGGATATTCATTTAAGATTAGTTCAGCTGAAAGATACATTTTTCTGTGTCTCCTCTCAAGCACAGCTAGAAATCTAAATTTCAGATGTTTTCAAGAAATTAACATATACTTTTCAAAAATTGTGTGCATGAGAGACGGAGAGAGAGATGATTAGTAGTGATTGCTCATTATAGTGCTTGCTTATGCTGCACTTGTACTGGTTGTACATGCTAATATGTGAAATATGTTTCCATCTATCATAAAATTTGAAACATTTTTGTATCTCTAAGCAAAGCTAGTCCCTGCTTGGATGTTTATTATTTCTGAAAATACACATATGCAGAAAACTTCTCCATCATTTGAGTTATTATTTAATAGTGTTGTCTAAGTAAAATGAGTGCAAGCCAGTCATCGGCTATGCAGTATGCCAGATAATGCTCATATGTGAAAATGCTTTCAATCCATGCTGATTTTTAGAATTTATTTGAGGGACTGGTATCAAAAGAAGCAAAATGTAAACTAAAATAAAACAGGATAAAAGCCAAAAAGTACCCCTCAATGAGCAACTTTTTATTTTATTGCTGTTTTGCTAGATCCAGGACTGCAGCTATTCCATGAAGTAGTCGCCACCAGATTATCAGGACAATGCAAGTAACGTGTGCCAGTCCCAATTGTTACATTTTCTATGGTTCCAAATAGTGAAATATTAGTTATGTAGAATGCTGCCTCAGTTCCATGAAACAGTGTCCAGTCTTTTGGGAAGGTGGAGGAAGGTGTTGTTCAACAATCGAAGGTATGTGAAAAAGGGTCGCTGGGCCCACCACAAGGCCACCAAGGATACAATTGGTTTTCTCCTGTTGAACTTTGGCAAGGAAATAAAGCAATTGATATCCTTTAGCTCTAAAATGAGACAGAGGCAGCCATCTTTCTTTGGATTGGTAAAGTACCACAAACAGAAACCATGGGAGGATGGGATGGATCGCCCCTTTCAACAGCAAAGTATTGATCTCTTTAGTCAAGGCAGGAAAAGGTGCTGAACTCAAAGCAGTATCCACATTCCACAATGGATAGAACCTCCTGATCCAATGTCATGGCTTCCCATTCAGGAAGATACTTTTTAAGGTGGCTGTGACTGTATTAGGAGGGAGGGGCATGCTAAAGATGCCTTGTTCCTTTACTTCCATTGTAAAACATGTGAGAAAACCAGTTCACTCACCAGGCCTCTCTATTGCCATTTTACAACTTCTTCTGAGGCTGTGCTGCCCAAAGTGCCAAAGCCCTCACCTGCTTCGGCCCTTCCTTCAGGCATCGCTCGTGGAGTGACAGGGAGCTGTGTGTCTTGGTCACAGGGTTTCCCCTCACTGCTCCTTTTGAGTAGTGGCAAAGCCAGCCTGTCACAATCTACATGTATATCTCTTCCTCAGTCCCTCTTCTCCATCCTTCTCCATTTCTCTCTGTCTCTCCTCCTTCCTTCCTCTGGTTCCCCTTTATATCTTTCTTCTGCACTCCACTCCACCCAACCCAGCTGTTCCTTTACCAGCCAACAATTCTGCACAGCTGTGCACCCAATTACGCATCCCAGCCATTGCAGTCCTGGGCATCATTCTGCCCAAGCAGACTCCCAGCCGTGCCCTGTTGTCTTCAGCCCTGCTTCTTTGGATGCCCCAAGAAAATGGGTGAGCCCTCCACTTCTTCATAGTGACCCTCAAACCAAATTGATGCCAAGAGAGGTGGACTAGTCCACCATATAAGTCAAAGTTAGCATTTTTCACTGTTCAGCCATTGTTTGGTGGCCTGTTGAATGTGAACAAGCATTTTGGCAGCATTGATGGATGAACTGATGCTGTTGCTGGCAGATGAAATGGTGAAATTGGCTCCAGGGTTGGAAAATAGCTATAGGACCCCATGGCCACATATGGGCTCTGGACAGTTGTGAGGTTGCAAAGTCCATTCTTCTAGCCATCACCTGTGCTTTCTGGGGGGTGCTAAGTTTCTTATCTTTCCTCACGTTGAAGAGCCCTTCCCTGTCAAAGGGCAAGTCTTCAAAGGAGGAGTGTACCTCCTGCAAGGGGCTTGCTGCTTGGAGCCAGGCATGTCTTTGGACCACCACTGTGCCAATGAGGGCTCTGGAGTCACAGCTGACATGGTGATGAGGGGTGTTGATCTGTTGCCTGGACAGATGAAGCACCTCTGTTTGGAAAACCCTAGCAAGATCATGATGTTGCTCTGGGGGAAATTCAGCTACGGCACCCATTTTCTCCCAAAGGAAGATCTGATATCTCCTCATGGTCACCTCATAGCGATGGGAGCATGTTGCCTCTGATTTGAATGTACTTATCCTTTACTATAATAAATTGGTAGCATTTGCTGGCTGCTGACTGGCCCCTTAACTGGTTTGGGTACAAACAGTTACACAATCCTACAGATCTCTGGATAGAAACATGGTCTAAATACATGTTATTTACAGGGCATCAGGAGATACAGATTTTTGTTGTAATCTCATGCCCACTTATGCAAAGGTAAATTCCATTGAATAAAGGGGGTTCATTTCCAAGTAAAAAGACCTGTAGGCTGGTATTTGCAAACCCTTTATGGTGGCAACTGTTTCATGGCAAATGTAACCTACAGTTCATTTAATCTTCTGTGTTCCTGTGTCACATATTAGCAATGCCCTTTTTATGAATGGAAGGGAAACCAACTAAATAGTATGTCCCACATCTTTTTTTGATCTTATCACCATCTGAGTTTTTCTGCTGCCATGAACCCAGCCTCAACATTCTCTTTAGGTAGTTTGTGATATGTATTAGAAGTAAGTATGTCAACCGAATGGGCAAATAATATTAAAGTTTAACATCTACTGTTGAGAAATAACGAAGATAAAAAGATCTAAAGTCACAACAGACATGGACACATGCAAGCACGTGTGTGTGTGCATGAGTGCAAGCATGCATACACACCTATGAACAATACAGTAATAAAACAATCAGAAATAAATTCATCTAGTTAACTTATTTTGGTCCAGCCTTCTCAATCAACTCTCTAATTGCAGAAACTCAAACTCTTTATTTACTCTAGCATTCTGGCCTTCTTTTACTTCATCTCTTACTCCTCCTCCTCCTTCTCCTTCTCCTTGCACCCTCCTCCCTGCTCTTTCACTTTCTCACACACAGACTTTTCCCACAATTTTCTGCTTCTGGCATTAATTTTTGAGAAATTAATTTTTCTTTCGCTAACTCCAACCAATCAGGTGAGAATTTCTTGCTAGTTTTTGCCAACTAAGCATTTGCTTCCTAGGTTAAAATTTCTTTTCTTCTGATGTCTTGCTAATCTTTAAAACCTCCTGCTTCCTGGACTAAACTTCCCAACTTCCACAGTCTAAATACAACTCTTGAGCTCCCAGCTATTACCCTTATGACAGAAACCAGACACACCAAGAAGAAAAAATAATGGATTTGATTAATTTTAAAAGACCCATGCTACATGCCAAAACGAAAGACATTTGTGTCTTAGAAACACAGAAACAGAGCGAGTCAGAAGGGGTCTCCCGGGCCATCTATTCTGACCTCCAGCACCGGCCGGCTCCGCTCACGACATGCCCACTATGTGGACGTCAACCCTATCCTTGAACACCCGCACCGATGGGCCTCAACAACCTCTCGTGGAAGCCTATTCCACACCCTCGGTTTCCTGACTGCCAGGAAATGCTTCCTGGCATCCAAATGGAACCTTGGCTCCCTGAGCTTTGCTCCATTGGAACATGTCCTGCCTTCCTCTGCAGGGGAGAACAGGTCTCTACCCATCTCCATGCGACATCCCCTCACATACCTGTATGTCGCTAACATAACCCCTCTGAGTCTCCTCTTCTCCAGGCTGAAGAGACCCAGTTCCCTCAGTCTCGCCTCATATGGCATCCCCTGCAAACCAGCCACCAACCTTGTGGCCCTACGCTGCACTGACTCCAACCTGGCTATATCCTTTCTGTAATGAGGGGCCCAAAACTGAACACAATACTCCAATTGCGGGCGCACCAGAGTCATGTAGAGTGGTAGTAATACCTCCCTTGATCTAGAAGCCACACTTCTGGCTAGGCAACCAAGGGTGGCGTTCGCCCTCTTGACCATCGCATCACACTGCTGACTCATGTTAAGCCTGCAGTCAACCAGTACCCCGAGGTCCCTTTCACAAGTGCTGCGCTCCAGCCAATTGTCACCTAACCTGTACTTATGACACCTATTCCTATGACCCAAGTGCAAGACCTTGCACTTATCCACATTGAACGCCATCCTGTACTCTCCTGCCCACTTCCATAGTCTGTCCAGATCCTTTTGGATCTGGAGTACCTGCTCCTCAGTTGTGGCCACTGCTCCAGTTTTAGTGTCGTCTGCGAATTTGATCAGCAGACTGTTCACCCCTTCTTCCATGTCATTAATGAAAAGATTAAACAGGATCGGCCCCAGGACAGAGCCCTGGGGGACTCGCTTGTCACTGGCCGCCATCCCGATGATTCCCCACTAATAGTTACCTTCTGCTTTCGGTCAGTCAACCATGCCCTAATCCACCTGACAGTGCTTTGGTGTATCCCAAAATTCCTCAGTTTCTCCACCAGGATATCATGGGGCACTTTGTCAAAGGCCTTGCTGAAATCCAGGTATACCACATCCACTGCATCCCCTCCATCTAGCCATCGCGAAACCTTTTAATAGAATTCTACAAGGTTTGTCTGGCAGGACCTGTTTTTGAGGAAGCCATGTTGTGTGAGTGTGAGCCTCCCTTCCCTATCTAGCATCATTAGATCTCTCTCTATTATGAGCCTTTCCATTGTTTTTCCTACAATGGACGTAAGGCTAACCGGTCTATAATTCCCCATGTCCTTTCTACCACCCTTTTTGAAAATTGGGACCACTGATGCCACCCTCCAGTCCTCTGGAACTTCACCCGTTCTCCACGAGGTCTCAAAAATGGGGGCCAGCGGGTGTGAGAGAACCCCTGCCAACTCTCTAAGTACTCTCGGGTGTAACCTGCCAGGGCCTGGAGCCTTTGTAATGTCCAATGCCCTGAGAAGCCCCTCGACTTCAAGGATGGTGACTCTAATAATGTGCCCCTAATCTAAGCCTCATCTAATCTCCTATGCGGATATCCCCCATCCTGCTTTGGGGAGAACACAGAGGCAAAACAGTCATTTAGCATCTGTGCCTGTTCCCTCATATCAGTCACTGGATCTCCTTCCTCCTTATTTAGTGGTCCCACCACTTGTCTCCCCTTCCTCTTCCTATTTACATGCTGAAAGAAGCCCTTTTTGTTGCTCTTGATATTCTTGGCAAGTTTCAGCTCGTAATCAGCCTTAGCCTTGCGAAGAATCCTTCTGCAACGGGCCTCCTCCCCCCAGTATACCCTTTTGTCTATTTCCCCCAGTACCCATTTCCTACAGAGGTTCCTCTTTCGTCTAATCCCTTTAACCACTTCCTTTCACATCCATGGCAGCACTCTCCTCCGCCTCCCCACCTTACTGACCAGAGCTATTGTCAAGGCTTGCACCTCCAAAACCTCCCTTTTGAGTGCTATCCACCCCTCTTCAACTCGCTTACCTTCCAGTATCCTATCCCAGGAGACTTTCCCCAGTCTGGCCTTCAGTTGGCCAAAGTTGGCCCTCTTGAAGTCTCAGCTTCTAGTGCTCGACGTGCTGCACGTTCCCAGTCCCCTGATCTCAAAGCAAAGGATGGAGTGATCACTTGCATCCAGAGCTCCCCTAATCTGTACTTCATCTATCAGCTCCTCCCTGTTGGTCAACACCAAGGCAAAGATGTTTCCCCCCCCTCGTCGCCTCTCGGCCCTCTGTGTGAAAAACCCTCCCTCTATAGCTTCTAGACTTGGCTGTCACCGCCGAGTGAGTCTCCCAAGTAATATCTGAGAGCTTGAAATCTCCCATAATTACTGTGTCTCTCCCCTGAGATATCCTTAAAATCTGGTCTGTCAGGACATCATCCAGGGTCTCAAGTTGACCTGGAGGGCGATAACATACCCCCACTGTCAGGTCTCTTTCCCTGTCATAACCCCTAAGTTTCACCCAGACTGCCTCTACCGAATCCCCATCTGTGCTGCATTCTATCTCACTGCATCCTAACCCTTCCCAGATGTATAAAGCCACGCCCCCACCTCTCTTTCCCTTCCTGTCCTTTCTAAAAAGGTGATACCCTTCTATGTTCACATTCCAGACTTGCCTTTCATCCCACCAAGTTTCTGTTATTCCCACCAGTTCATACCCTCCTATTACCGGGAGAGCTTCAAGCTCTTCCTGCTTATTACCCATGCTCCTAGCATTGGTGTACATGCACCACAACTCCTTCCCACTGCTTCCTTTCCTTGGAGTTCCCAGCCTCCTCCTTCCTCCCATCCTCCCTGATACCTGGCCCCTCTCTGTAGGAGTCCTGTCAGTCCCTGCAGTATCTCTAAAACCCTGCTCCCAGAGCCCTGATCCTCCCCCCACACTTGTCCAGTGCAGACACGTTCCTGGGGGGCCTGAACCCGCCCCCCCCCAGCTCAATTTAAGGTCTTCTCGATGAAGCTCGCTAGAGTATCTGCAAAGGTCCTTTTCCCCATCCTCATGAGGTGTAACCTGTCCCTTGCCAGAAGTCCATTGGCAAGAAAACAAGTGCCGTGGTCAAGGAACCTGAAGCGTTCCATCTGGCACCACACCCTAAGCCACTCGTTCACCTTGGAGGCCCTCCTGTCCCTTCCTGGCCCAAATCCTCGGACAGGTAAGATTGACGAGAAAGCCACTTGGGCGTTCAGCTCCCTCAGTTTCTTCCCCAAGGCCTCAAAGTCCCTGGTGGTCCCAACCACACCCTGCCTGGCCACATCGTTTGTGCCCACATGGATTGCCAGGAGCGGCTGGTGACCCTTGGAGCAAACAAGACGCTCCACTCTGTCCTTCACATGCCAGATGCGTGCACCTGGCAGGCAGCAAACCTCCCTTGTCTTCAGGTTGGGGCGGCACACCGCCGTCTCAGTGCCCCTCAGCAGGGAGTCCCCAACAACAATCACCCACCGCCGTACCTTCCCGGTGCTGATGGGCGGCCGTGCCCTGGCTCTCGCCTCTCCCACAGTGGCCCCCTTGCTGCCTGACATCCCAGGCTGGGGATCCTGCTGGTCCCCCGAGGCCTCATCAGCTCCAGCCTCCCCAAGTGGAGAGAACCTGTTTCCCAGCTCCAGATTGGTGCCAGAAGGAGAAGGCCGTGCTGGCCTCCTCCTCCTGTGGGTGACATACCTCCATGTTTCTGCAGCTGCTCCTCCCATGGTCTCTCCCTCAACCCTCTGTCCAGAGCGGGGCTGCTCCGGGGGTGCCTGGAGAGCTCTCTTGGCCCTCAGGCACCTCACCTCCTCTTCTAGCAGGGTCACCATCTTGCACCGAGGGCAAGTGTATCCCTGCCTCTCCTGGGGGAGAAGGGCGAACATGTCGCAGCTGTCGCAGCGGACGGCAACACCCGTGACTCCCGCCAAGGCCATCTCCTGGTCTGCTATCGGTATCCCTTCCGAGACCTTACCTTGGTCCCCTGCCTTGTTTCTCCTGCAGTTCCTCTCACTTGCCCAGTTCTCCCAGACAAAAACCCACTCGCGCACACACACACACACAAGGATCAAATAAACTTAAATTGGAAGAAAAACAAAGCAAAGCACAGCACAAACAAACAAACCTCTGTGTCTCAGGGAAGGGAGTCTCCGGACAGCCCGGGCCACAGCCAAGGGACACAGACAAGGAACTACGCCCTTTCTCTCTCCTGCTCCTGGCCCTCTGTCCCCTGCCCCTACCTTCCCTTCGCCAGTCCCCTGGCCTTTCAGCACTCTCTCCCAGCCTGTGCCTCTGCTGCTCTGCTGCTCAGCCAAGAGGCCAGAGCCAAAAGATAGAGTCTTCACACTGGGGAGGTTCATACAATGAGAACTCATGGTGAAATCTCAATATTTTGGGGCTATCGTGTTGTTTGGACTCAGTTTCAGAGTTCCTGCACAGTAGGATTAATTTTCTGAAACCATGGAGAGAATCCACAATCTTCACCATGGCTTCTCTGGTCATCCAGACCTGGGTTTGCCATTTTACCATTGTTGGTAAACCCCATGGAGTCCCCTGGCAAGAGTGTCTACAGAAGTGGCCTTTGCTCTTTACAGTCCTGAGTCCCCTAGGAACAGAATTGTCCTTCGTCACTTTATTCCTATTGACTTACTTAGGGAAACAAGGAGACAGAAGGAAAATACACGCGGGGAGAAGGGGGCATCAAAATGAAACTGTTTACATTCATTTAATAAAAATCTCTGTGTGGTTTAGAGCAGCTAGGGAATGCTGCTGGCATGCAGGTACACTGGGGGGGGGGGGTCAGAATGAAGGAACTGACCCCAGGACTGCAGCAGACCTAGGCAAGAATAGGGAAAGGGCAGTGGGGTCTGCTGGGATGCATAGCAAGGCTGGAAGGAAGATGCATGTAGCATTGAAACCACACTGCCCATGAAAATCATGAAAAACAGTGCACTGTGGAAACAGCACATAGTTATTTATGATATTGTGTGAACCGAGCCACTGTGCTGCCAATGTTTTCTCTTACTACATCCTGACTGCTTCATCCTTGGCCAGATCTTTGTTCTGGGCATGTATGAAGAGAGCATTGGAATATAAAGTCCCCTTTCCTTTTTTAGCTAACTGAAAGAAAACATGCATTCCATTTAAACTGTATTATTGTTTACTTGGCATTCCAGGGAGCTGAGAAAGTGTCCATGTTTGTTGGCTGACCATTACAGATGGAACTGCACAGGTGATTAAAATTCTGTAAAACAGTCTTCTTCAACTTGTTGCCCTCCAGAAATTTGATATGAAAAATCCCAGCATTCCTGACCATTGGCCATGCTGGCTGGTGCTGATGGGAGCTGAAGTTCAAAATATCAAGATTAACAGATGGGAGAAGGTTGATATAAGTTTGCTTGCTTTATGGCAGCCAGGTTAAAATCACTGTCATATTAAGGACTATTTCCACAAAAAGCTTAATTGTAGATAAGGTCCATTGCTGTACACCATCTTGAGAGGGCATCTGCCCTGAAAAATGGGCAATAAATATTATAACTTAATAAGTGAGTGGACCAACCTGTGCTAACAAAGCTGCTAATGGATTTTCAGACTTGCAGCTTAACCTTTAAAATAATTTGGAAGGAACTGCCTGCAACTTGTCACAGTCTTACAAGATGGTACTGTGGAAAAGGCCCTAGATTTCTTTTTGGCTTTTGCCCTGCAAATGCCATTCCCGTAGGCATTGTCGCTACATATTGGTGCCCATGAAAAGCTAAAGGTGAAAGAGATGCCTTCTGGCTCTTGACATGAATGCTGAACAAATGAGTTCTTTGTGTCTGTCTCAGCATGGACAGTCCATTTTCTCCTCTTTCTCTTACTCTCTACCTCTTTGTTTTTTTCTGTGCTTGCCATGAAGGGTTGTGTCTGACCTGCCAAAAGTTTGCCTCAGGTAAAGGAACATTACATTTTATGTGTGTCAAATTAATAAGACTCTCTAGCAGTTTTGTGCTAAAAGGACTTTTTAATAGCAAACTCTCTAAAATACTTAAAAAACCTCTTCTCTAAATTACTAAGGTTAAAATAATTTAAGGAAACAGGCTCCTGAGCTCCATGTCAAATAGAGTATACTTAAAATATTACATTAAGGCATCTTAAATGCATTGCAGAAATTAAACCATTCGAGTTAAGAACATGGGAAACCTGATCGGGGCTGGCCCAAAGGAACAAGCAAGAAACCCGATAAACCACAGCAGTGGTGTTGCTCAGGGAAGCAGCGGCTGAGTCAAGAACTGCCCCTGCTCCCTAGGATTCCACAATGTCACAGAGGATCCTGGGGAAGACAGGTGCCTCCAACAGGTAGGGAAGGGTAGCGAGCACTCCCTGAAGTATCCCTGTTCCCTAGCTTTCTGTCACATCGTGAATGAAATCCTGGTTCTTCTGCTAATAGTATTTGCCACCACTTTGTATCTATGTGTTTCTTCACCAGCCCTGCCTTCTAGGGAATACCTATTTAGAAAGGAATGAATCTGTTTGCACTCTCCTGTGTTCACTTAAAAAGTAAAGTTCTTTCTCTTTCTGATATGCAGAAAATTATGAATATTTGTCAATTCTTGTAAAAATGAAATCAAATTAATTCTCACCCATCTACAACAGCCAGATTCAGTGGCTGTAGCCAATACTGGCATGAAGAGGACCATGATATATGATCTCGGACCTGGTGTTGAGGACTCCCAGGATGTTGGTCCTGGGGGACTTCAATCTCCATGCCGAGACGGTTCTAACAGGGGCGGCTCAGGACTTCATGGCCTCCATGGTGGCCATGGGGCTGTCTCAACATGTCAGTGGCCCAACCCATGAACGTGGACACACTCTGGACCTGGTTTTCTTGACAGGGCAGGAAGAGGATGATCTGAGGGTGAGGAATTTAAGTTTGACGCCCTTGTCATGGTCAGATCACTTCCTCATAAGGTTTGAGCTCGAGAGTGGCCTTTCCCTCTGTAAGGAGGCGGGCCAGATTGTATTGGGGGATACAATCCCCCTCTGGGGGATTTTCCGGTTGACAAGGCTGGTGATCCTGTCGATGCCCTGGTTGAATTGTGGAATGGGGAGATGACCAGGGCTATTGACATGATCACTCCCAAGTGTCCTCTCCCACCTGGCAGAGCCCGTTCATCTCCTTGGTATACACCTGAATTACGGGCAATGAAGCAGGTTGGGAGACGTCTAGAGCGTAGGTGGAGGAGATCACGGGGTGATTCTGACCGAACACACTTAAGAGCCCACTATCGGGCCTATGCTGTGGCGGTGAGGATAGTGAAGAAGAAATTCTTCTCCACTTCCATTGCCTCCTCACAATGCCGTCTGGCGGAACTCTTTCGGGTGGTGCAAGGGCTGATACATCCAGGCCCAAAGAAAGATCTCATACCACCCTCAAAGGCCCGCTGTGACAACTTTGCCAGGCATTTCAGGGAGAAAATCACTCAGATTCGTCACGAGCTTGACTCTACTATTGAACCAGTTTCTACTGAGGAGATGCCAACGACGCAGTCAAGTCCACAATTAATGGATGAATTTCAGTTGTTGCGGCCTGATGATGTGGACAAGGTGCTTGGACAAGTACACCCTACCACCTGCTTACTAGATCCATGCCCATCCTGGCTACTTAAGAAAGTCAAGGACAGGATTGGCACCTGGATCCTGGAGGTGGTCAACGCCTCTTTAAGAGACGGTCGGGTACCGTCCTCTTTAAAAGAGGTGGTAGTCCGACCAGTCCTAAAGAAGGCAGCCCTGGATCCAGAGGTGGCCGCCAATTATAGACCAGTGGCCAACATCCCGTTCCTGGGCAAGGTGCTAGAGTGGGTGGTGGCGGGACAACTCCAAGCATTCTTGGATGAAACTGATTATCTGGACCATTTCAGTCCAGCTTCAGACCCGGGTACAGAACTGAATCTGCCTTGGTCGCCCTGCACGATGACCTGTGCAGGGAGAGAGACAGGGAGTGCGTCCCTGTTGGTCCTCCTGGACCTCTCAGCGGCTTTCAATACCATCGACCATGGTATCCTCCTGAATAGGCTGGTGGGAGTTGGAGGCACCGCGTGGTGGTGGTTCTGCTCCTATCTCAACAGTCGATTTCAGAAGGTGGTGTTGGGGGACTATGACTCTGCGCCATGGCAGTTATGCCATGGAGTTCTGCAGGGGTCCATTTTGTCCCCCTTGTTATTCAACATCTACATGAAACCGCTGGGAGAGGTCATCAGGAGGTGTGGGCTGCAGAATCATCAGTATGCTGATGATACCCAGCGCTACTTCTCATTTTCCACCAATCCAGGTGAGGCAGTGGCTGTGCTGAACTGGTGCCTGGCCGAGGTAATGGGCTGGATGAGGGCCAATAAACTGAAGCTCAATCCAGACAAGACGGAGGTCCTGTTGGTGGGTGGTTCGAGACTTAGGATGGGGGACTTGGGCCTTGTCCTAAATGGGGTTGCATTCTCTCTTAGGGACAGGGTTCGCAGCTTAGGAGTGCTCCTCGACCCTGAGCTGTCTTTAGAAGCCCAGGTGACAGCGGTGGCGAGGAGCGCTTTCCTTCAGCTTCGGCTGATCCATCAGCTGTGTCCCTTCCTGGAGAACGATTGCCTGGCGACAGTGACACACGTGTTGGTAACTTCCCAATTAGATTTCTGCAATGCGCTCTATGTGGGGCTACCCTTGAAGACAGTCCGAATACTTCAATCGGTGCAGAATAGAGCTGCCAGGCTGCTGACAGGGACTGGGCGTTGTTCTCATATAACCCCAGTTCTCCGTAAGCTCCACTGGCTCCCGATTGAAGTCCGGGCCCAATTCAAGGTGTTGGTTATGACATATAAAGCCCTCAACGGCTTGGGTCCTGGGTATCTAAAGGAACGCTTGCGTCCATATATGCCCTCCCACCCCTTGAGATCAGCAACAGATGCCCTTCTCCAGGAACCCTCTGTGAATGATATTAGGAGGGTGAGTACCCGGAGGAGGGCCTTCTCTGCGGTGGCGCCCCACCTATGGAATGGGCTCCCCAGAGAGGTCCGCCTGGCGCCATAGTTATTTGTTTTTCGGCGCCAAGCTAAGACCTTTTTTTAAAAAACTTATTTTAACTGTTAATTTATTGTGTAGGATTTTAAAAATTTTAAGCCGAGATGCACTGGGTTTTAATATTTTTAATGTATGACTTTGTTTTTGTATATCTTTGTTTTTGTTGTGAGCCGCCTCAAGGGTTTGTTGTGATGGGGGCGGCATAAAAATGTTTTAAATAAATAAATAAATCAGCCTGCCCTGCCACTCTGACTGTTAGAAGCCTGTCAGCAAAATTAGTTTTCAATTGTCATAGAATCATAGAATAGTAGAGTTGGAAGGTGCTACGAAGTCCATCAGGTTCAACCCCCTGCGGTTGCAGGACACCAACTTACACCATCCCACTCAGTTGGCTGTCCCCTTTCGCCTTGAATGTCTCCAGTGTAGGAGAGCCTGTGACCTCTTTAGGGAACTGGTTCCACTGTCATATTCCATTGTCATATTGAGGAAACTTTTTTGATATCTAGCCTGAATCTGGACTGTCATATCTTTGAGTTGATTATTCCATGCCCTACACTCTAGTATCAGCAAGAAAAGTTCTTGACCTTCCCTTTTGTGATAACCTTGAGGTACTTATGGAGTGATATCATGTACCTCCTCAGCCTTCTTTTCTCAGGGCATATCTAGTTCTCTCCTTCTCTCCTCATAGGGCAGTGTTTGGAAACATCCCTGGATCATTTTTGTTGTCCTCCTCTGGACCCTTTCTAATTTTTACACATCTTCCTTAAATGTTGGTACCCAGAACTAGACATAATATTCCAGATGAGGTCTGACTAGTGAGGAGTATAAGGGAACTACTCCTTCTCATGATTTGGAAGAAATACTTCTGTTAATGCATCCCAAAATAGCATTTGTCCTTTTGACGACTGCATCACATTGTTGGCTCATATTTAGCCTGTTGTCCACAAGAATTTCAAGGTCCTTGAAAGTTCTTTTCCATACATGGAGAACTTGGCACTTGTCCCTACTGAATCTCATTCTGTTACATTCAAGTTTGTGAAGATTGCCCTGAATCCTCATTCTGTCTTCTAGGGTGTTTGCTATTCCACCCAGTCTTGCAAATTTGATTCTCTTTCCTTGTACTTCCTCATCTAAATCATTATTGAAGATGTTGAAGAGCACTGGGCCCAGGACCAAACCTTGCAGTACCTCACTAGTTACCTCCATCCAGTTTGAGAAGGTACCCTTGATGAGCACTCTTTGTGTCTGATTTGGCAGCCAATTTTGGATCCACTTAATAGTTTTTCTATCTAGTCCAGTTTTTGCTAATGTGCTTATCAGAATGTTGTGTGGCACTATGTCAAAGCCTTGCTAAAGTCAAGGTAGATTATGTCCACAATGTTCCCTCTGTCTGTTTGGGAAGTTACCCAGTCAAAATATGAGATTAAATTAGCCTGACAGGATTTATTTTTGATAAATCCATGTTGACTTCTATTAATCATTGCATTTTCTTCAAGATTCTTGCAGACTGATTTTTTAATAATTTGCTCCAGAATTTTTCCAGGGATTGTCAGACTAACTGGTCTCCAGTTCTCAGGTTCTCTTTTATCCCTTTTTTGAAGATAGGGAGAATGTTAACTCTTCTCTAGTCATCTGGCACTTCTCCTGTTTTTCAAGATTTATTGAAGATAATAGCCAGTGATTCTGAGAGTTCCTCCACTAGCTCTTTTATGACTCTGGGATGGAGTTCATTGGGCCCTGGAGATTAGACAGTGTTTCTTCCATCTAAGTATTCCTTGACCATTTGTCTGTCAATCTTGGGCTGCCATCTCTCACTTCCAGCTTGTACTTCCTCTTGGTTGTAGATTTTCTTCTGGGAGAAGACTGAGGCAAAGTAGGAATTGAGTGCCTCTGTCTTTTCCTTGTTGTCTGTTATCACTCTGCCATCTACTTTAAGTAGTTGGACACTTTCTTTTTCACATGTCCTTTGGCTTGGATGTATCTGAAGAAGGCTTTCTTGCTATTCTTAGCATCCCTTGCTATTCCAGTTCATTTTCCACCTTAGTCTTCCTGACACCATTCCTGCAATTCCTGGTATTTGTTCTTCCTTCATGGACTGGCCCTGCTTCTACCTCCTGTACATGTTCTTTTTTTCTTCTCTGGGTGTTACTTAACTTTTTGTGGAGCTACATGGGCTTCCTCTGTTGTCTTCTACACTTTTTTTCTTGCTGTAATTGTTTGTAGTTATGCTTTGAAAATCTTTTTCAAGATTCCCCATCCCTCTTGGACTCCATTTCCCTTAAAAGTGAGTTGCCATGGCACCTCACTTATTATTGTTCTGAGTTCATTAAAGTTGGCTTTCTTGAAGTCCAAGTATGTGACTGCAGTTAACCTTTGCCTTCTTTATCATCCAGAATTCAAGAATTGCTTGGTCATGTTCCCCTGGGGTTCCTATGGCTGCTATTTTGTCCACTAGGTCAACCCTGTTAGTTAGTATTAAATTGAGAATAGATGTTTGTCTAGTTCCTTCCTCTACTTTATGCTGGAGAAGGTTGTTGGCAATGCATGTTAGGAATCTCTTGAATGGGCCATGTTTAGCAAAAATTGTCTCCCGGGGGGGCGGGGGGACACCAGGGAAATTGAAGTCCTCCATCATGACTACAACATTCTTCTTGGATACACTGGCAAATTGCTTTTCAAAGGTTGCATCTTTGTTCTTTTTGACTGAGTGGTTGGTAATAGACACCAATAACCATGTTTTTCTTATTTTTTGCTCTCTTTAAATTAAGCTAGATACTTTCAATGGAGCTACTAAGTCCACATTGCTGAACACACAGAGTTTCAGATTCAGACTTCTAAGAGCAAGACACACAAAGCCCTAGGCCTAGGTAGATGAATCTGTCACCTTCAATGTCACATTTAAAAAAAATCAAGAAATTATTGTACAAAATATGGAGAACTGCATGAACTCTGGTGAATTCTTATAAAAATCAACATGCAATGAAATTCTCTTGCACTGCTGTGTCTCTTTGATCACTTGCAATCTCACAGTTGTCTCCACTACCCTCTGTGAGACTGTGCAGGGTTCTGAAGCACACTTTATACTCAGTAGAACAGAAAACTGTGAGTCTTTTTCTTTAATAGTATCAACAAATAGTGGCCAACAAAGTATTCTTCTTTGTACTGGGGAAGATATCTATCTTCTAATCAATATTACTGCCATGGGTGCTCTCATGGCTTCATAATAGTCAACATCTTGATGGCGGATGTAGGACTGGGGATAGTTGAATCTGTCCACTTTGCTTTCATTTGCATTAGGTCAAGTTGTTTCCATACTGAATATAAAGAAATGTGTGATTTTAGGTAAATTCTTATCAAAACAAAACAAGCAAAAATTTCAGCATTCCACACTGACCCATCAGAACAACTGTTATCGTGGAGGGGACCATGTTGTATCTTCCAGATGAGGAACTGTGGGAGACATGGTATCCCTAATTAATTGCTACCATTGTAGAATAAAAACATTTCACAGCCAGCTCTTTAAAAGCTAAGCTTTGAAATCCTTGGGTCTGGATGGATAATTTCTACTATATTTTATTTAAACTAAAAATATGAAGTTCTTTCCATTCTGTATATGAAGAAATTTTAGTAAGGCTTTATGAAAATGATCTGAACTGAAATTTCCCATCGTCTCTACTTGAATGCTTTCTTAGTTCCTGTCCCCAAAACCCTCTGCCCAGTCTAAATATATTAAGGATATGATGATGAATCTGAGAGGTCATCCTCCAAGTACCTCATCTGGGAGAGGTTCACAGGATAGCAACTACATAAGAACATAAGAAAAGCCATACTGGATCAGACCAAAGGTCTGTCTAGTCCAGCATTCTGTTCACATGGTAGCAAACTAGCTGCTAACAGGAAACCTCTAGTAGGGATGTGTAAGAAATCTCTTCAGGGATGGGAAGCCATCAGATTCCCTGAGTTTACGTAGCTCTGGGTGAGCAGTCACAGGGAATCAGGTCCCACATGCTGCACAAACAGTGCTTCTGTCTTGCAGCAGGAACAGGCACTGTTTGAGCAGCAATAGCTGATGCCAAAAGAAGGCTGGTTGTGAGGGACTTGCCAAGAAAACAGCATCCCTCTTCTACATCAGCTGTAGCCACCTTTTGGGCAGCTTCAGATGTTGAAGTAGGTTGCCAGTTGTGCAGCTGGGGGCCTGTGAGCATTCGCAGACTTCCTCTCAGCTAGGCTTGCTTTGAAAGACTGTGCTGACCACAAGAAGCTTGCAAATCCCTGGAGGAACAGACTCTAACAGGGTTTGTCTCAGCCCTACCCTCAAGCTGGATGGGTACAAAAGCTCCTTCCCTGGAACTGGTTACACAGGTACACTGCCTCTGATACTGGAGATAGCACATAACCATTAAGAGTAGCAGCCATTGCTAGCCATCTTCTCCATGAATTTGTGCATTCCAGCTGTAAAGCTGTCCAAAGTGATGGCCATCACAATTTAACTATCTCCTGTATAAAGAACTACTTCTTTTCATTTTTCCTGATATTCTCACCAATCAACTTCATGGAATGACTCCAAGGTCTAATATTATGGGAGAAGGAGAAAAGTATCCACATCTCCACTTTTATTCATAATTCTGGACTACTCTGACATATGTACTCTTACTCACCTTTATTTCAGACTAAACAATCCCAATTGTTGGAACTGTTCCTCATAGAGCAGTCACCACAATTTCTTGATCATTTCAGTTGCCCCCCTCTGTACATTGCCAAATTAATAACTTCCTTTTCTAGGTGTGGAGACAAGAACTGTACACAGCCTACTAAGTGCAGTCACACCAAAGATTTGTATAAGGGGTGCATGATCTTGACAGTTTCATTTTCAATTCCTCTTTTGATAATGCCTATCATGGAATTTGCCTTTCTTAGTTAGTTATTATCCCACCTTTTGCTGTCAAAGAAATCAAGGTGCCTTACATAATTCTACTCCTCTCAATCTTATTCTCACATCAACCTGGTGAGGTAGGTTGGGCTGAGATTCTGTGACTTGCCCAAAGTCACCCAGTTAGTTAGCTCCATGGCTGAGTGTCGACTAGAACCCAGAACTGAGTCCTAGTCCTGTACTCTTTACCCTGACACTACACTGGCGCTCTCTCGCTCTCTCCCCCTTTCTCTCTCTCCACAGCAGCTGTGCACTGGGTTAATATTTTCATTAAGCTGTCAGCATACCACCAAGATCCCTTTCTCGCTCATTCACTACTAGTTTCAGATCTCTTCTGAAATCAAGAAGCCTACACTTCTTGGATATTTTATTTTATTTTGCCTCAACATACATTGCTTTACAGTTGTTTATATTGAATTGTAGTTGGTATTTCAATGCTTATTCTCCCAGCTTGGAGAGATCTCTTTAGAGTTCCTGACAATCCCCTTTGGTTTAAATCTATATAGTGTCGTCATCACTTCACCACTCTTTCTTAATTCCAGATTATTCATGATAAAGTTGAAAAGCACTGGTCCTAACTCAGAATCCTGTTGGATCACACTTTACATTTCTTCCCACTCTCTGCTTTCTGGTCTTACTGATCCAGGGCTGCTCATATTTCAAATATGTCATCTGCCAGAAATTACTTTCTGCATTCTGCATAGGACAAAAAGAGAGCTTCTTATGCAAAATAATAGAAGGGCACAAATTCGACATAAGGAATGGCAGAATTTAAAAACCAGTAGGGAAATATTTTAGCCTACTAGGACACAATCTAAATGAATTTTAGTTGCTATCCTGAAAAAAGGAGATTCAAAGCAAGGCTACAATTGTGTACTACTGAATTGCAACTCATTTAGGTTATAATTCTATGCCAGTTCTCTGAATTCTGCATTGAACTCAGTGGGTCTTAATTTTGAGTAGACAGAATTGGCTAGAAGAAGTTTAATTCTATCACCTCTGGCTTTAATAAGGATATTATTAAACAGTTAAAATCAATTTAATAATATCCTTATTAAACAGTTAAAATCAATTCAAACCATAAAAAGTGCATTAAATACAATTAAACATAACAACTGCAGAATAAAAATGCATGAAATCAAGCAAGCAAGCAAACAATAACAACCAAGCCAACAGAGGGCAGAGGGCAGGCTCTGCTGGCACAAGAAAAAAAAGAGGACGCAAGCCTAACTTTTCTTGGGAGGAGTACCACAGCCTAGAGTAGCCAGCAAGGGTCTCTGCCAAATGCACTTCTGAAGGTGATAGTTTTGAAAGAAAGGCCTTCCCAGAAGAACTTAGGAATCAAGTAAGCTCATGTGGGAGAAGATGTATTTCACATACTCTGGTCCCAAGCTGTATAGGTAGATATGAGTGAATGAGTGATACTCAGGAATGCCAGGATTCCTCAAACATCTCACTGTTTGTCCTGTGCCCAATTGTGCCCATCATATTTATGATCACTGTTCATTCTGTGTGAATGAGAAATTTGTTCCAATCAAGCAGTGATCACATTGGAGTTTTATGCCAGTTTCCTCAAATTTGTATAACGTTCCTCCATAGGTGAAAGTAAGGTTGATTCAGTCTAAATCAAATTAGGAAATTTGTACATATCAAATTGGGAAATGAGAATGAGAAGGCAAGCATGGGTTTGACAGCTTAAAAATCTTTTCAGTGGATGTGTTCTTGTGTTCAGAGCTTCAAAGGAGGCATGCTTGTCTGTTTTGTGAGGAAAACAGGGTGAAATTTGCACACCTTCCTCCTTTATAGGCTTTTATAGGTCTGGACTTTGAATTGTGTCTGAAAACAAACTAGTAGCCAGTGGAGCTGGTATAAGAAGGGAGTAACTTATAAGTATACTAAGGTCAGGTTGGGAATCTGTCTTTCTTGTGCTTGCTAGACTTCTTTTCCATGCCCTGCCCTGCCCAGGAAGCAAACTGAGCTGAGACAAAGCCTGCAAACATTCACACGTGCTAACAGATCCTTTGTGAAAAGTATGCAAAGTACATAATTATCTGTGAAAGACATACAACGTAGGTGATTGGTTGTGCAAAATATAAGAATTACATACTTCTTTCTGCAAAGTACACACAGTCTCAAGTCATGTTTGTGGAAGCAGAACTCAATTGCTGCTGGGTGTTGACATGGATACTTAGGGAAGAGAGAAATTGGGCCTGAGTCTGGGGAGCCAAGTTCAGGAAAACAAATGGATTTCCACCCCCAAGCTGGATTCCTCACTCATCCTAGTCACATGCTCCTGGTTAAAACACCTCAGTCATTGTCTGGCAGTAGCATTCTGGACCATCCAAAGTTTTAGAATTTTTTTCTATAGCAGCCCTACATAAAGGGCTCTTAGTAGTCCAAGTGGGATATAACTGAGGCATGCATGGCCATGGTGAGACATCTTTAGGAATGGGAACAGTTGGCACACTAGCTTCAAGTATGCAAAGGTACTTTTGGCCACCACTGAGTCCTGGGCTTCCAGGTTCAGGGCCATGCCCAAAGTACACCCAAAGTGCAAGGCTGCCAATTCAAGGGGAAGAACCACATTCAGCACAGGTTGAATCCCTTCTCCATGTTCTTCCTTTTAATTGACCATAAACATCTCTTTCTTGTCTGGATTAAGCATCAGTTTGTTTGCCCTATTTAGTCCATCACTGCAGTTGTCTTCAACCTCCTGTCCCTTTCAGCCACTCACCACTGCCTTCCATAGGCAAGACAGAATCTTATCATGCCACAAAGAGGCATTCACTGCTATCTTTGCCAACATAGCCGGTTCTGCTGACTGCCTTGATAATCCAGGAAGGGCAAGGGTCCAGCATACAGGTGATAGATTTCATTTCTTCAAGGGTTCTTTCTGTACTTTCTGAAATCCATTTTCTGCATTTCATTTTCATCTGATCCTAGTGTTTAACCCTCCTTCCATGTTGAGCACATACACCTTTAACTCATGATAATACTTATGTATTTGATGGGAATAGTCTACTAAAATTATGCTATATTAAATGCATTAGTTTTTAAGGTGCCACCAAAGTCTTTGTTGTTGTTTTCTCCTGTTATGTGTACCTAATTAAGCTGGTCAATTCATACATCAAATTACCTGGGTCAATGCAAATGCTTTGATCAGTTTGTGTATATCTTGTCAACTAACAGTAGACATGCAAGCAAGCAGCCCCTACTATTCTTTGCAGCTCTTCCTGCAAACTGCACCTATGGATGTAGAAAAGAAAAGCACATGTAGACATGTTTTCTCTCATTCATTATCCCCCAATGAATTTTTATTGCATAAGTTTGTATCTAAGCAAGTGCAAACTGGTCATGGTTGTACAAAAATATACAGTATGGCCGAATTTCAGCCTAGTTCAGGTAATTAAGTATCTATGTATCTTGCCATTCAAAATGTAGTGCATATTCCTTCCACTTTATTAAACAAATAACAGATAGCTTTTTCCTCCTTAAAAATCCAATGGAAATCATGCTGAATGCAGTGTACCAGATTGCATCAGATGGAGCAATGTGGTGTGTCCCCATGAAAGTTAATAGAACTATGCTGATGTACATGAACTGAGAATTTTGTTGAAGCAAAACCCTACTGGGAATATTGTATTGCCTATAAAAGCATAGCCTCAAAGAATAATTTTGACATTGATCTCTAGGTAAAGAACAACTCCAGCAAAAATTTCTGTGGTTGACTTCCTGCTGTTCTGCTAGCCAATTATCTCTATGTAAACTGGAGTCTGGACCTAAAAATTGATAGAATTATGATTTTCTAAGTTACATGAATATGGGTATGTGTGTGTTTGTGTGTATGGACAATGATTTTATTTCTTCAGTATCCACTTACTTGCCATATTGGATAAACTGGCTAGAATTAAGATAAAAGTTGGGCAATCATATTTGACTTTGATGGGAAGTATCCAGAATCCAATAAATTCTGGATTAATTTCATTAGTTTATTCTGCATTAGAATGAATGTTGCTGTATTTCTTGGGGCCCATCTGAAACATGACTTTTCTCCCTCATACTTCAACATAATGGTGCCCCAAAGTGGAAGTGGCTGTTATCTAGAAGGTCCAGAAATGCATTGGCATAGGGTTTAATTGACCTAAATTATTGCTGTATTCATTTGAAATGTTCATAATTGTGTTACTGCAATCATAAAGGCTGGTATTATGCTATGAATGATAACAACTAATAGAAGCAGATTGGGTCCTCCTGTCCTTGAAGCAACCTGGAGTGACTCCAGATAATCCATGGAGCATTCATTGTGATTTTCTACTCCAGTATCTCACTTGGAGATGTCATTGTTGTAGTATTTTTTTTCTCTCTCTCACCCTGTGTAGGCATTGCTTTTCAGTAAATATCTGTATAAAATGCTTCTATGAATCATACACTTGTGAATGAACAGCGCAATGTCAGAGGCAGAGTCGTAGAGAAGTTCATATCTCTTACTCGGTTATTAGAAATACAACAAGCACAGTGTTCCTCATCACAGAGAAGGGACTGCAGTCACCACAATTCCACATCTCTCACACTTATACTGCTTAGATGGTTAGGGGCACAATCCAAATTTAAATAAGAAAAAACCTTGCATCTTTGAGTTTACTGGCTGGGGCATGCTGGGAGTTGAAGGTCTATCATCATCATCATCATCATCATCATCATCGTATAAACTTGTGTATCTGATCTTGGGTTTCTTTCCCTTCATCCCAAGTTATTGGATCTATGACATATAAGGGCCAAAGATTCACACATTTTCAGGGAATTAATAGGAGTAAAAAGAAATTAAATTAAATTGGAGATTAGGGGAGTGAATACTCAGCCAGGAGACTGTTCAAGTGTATGTGGGAGAGTGCACAACATGTTGCTTACAGTTACAGGGTGGTCCTCCCTCTTTTTATTGTTAAGTGCAGGAGAATGCATAGGATTTCAGGGTAGGTAGAAGTGGTGGCAGATGAGAGAATGCCTCTGAGCATTCACAGGAGACACTAAAGATTAGATTTTGTGAGGGCTTGACTTGAATGTTCAACTTTCAGAGTAAGCCTCTAACTTCCTATTTGACACTAATTTAGTATCATCAGTTTATCAATAAATAAATGTTTGATTAGTTGTGTGGATGGCCAATTAATTTGTACAATGTCATTTCTGAAATTCTCCTGCCATTACATAAACTAGTTCTGTTTCATTTTCCTTAATATACACAGATGATTTAAAACATATTTTCAGAGTAGCTTTTTGGTATGTAACCAAGAAGTAGAAACATAGAGTGAGTCAGAAGGAGACATCTAGTCTGACCCCTGGCTTCAGCCAGCTCTGCTCATGACATGCCAACCATGTGCCTGTCAAAGTACAAGTACAAATATCTTGGTATTTAACTCATATTTTCAGGATCATTACCACTACATAAACCAAAAAAGACCAGATACTTTCCTTGACATTTTTATTTAGTTATTTCTTATAGTTCTATATTTATAAAAAGAGCAGCTATAAACTACCATCAAATGGTAGGCCTATCAATCTATTATTGGTTGTTGGAAAGGTGAACAGGGGATATTTACTAAACAAACTTCTCTTATGGACCAGAAACCAGGCAATTCATGCTCCAGAACAAGTAGGTGTCCAGCAGGGCAGGTCTATTCTTGGTAACTGCCTAATTCTGTCACATATTATCAACAAGCAGGAGAAAGAAGCAAATTCAAAACTCTGTGTAGCCTTTCCAGATCTAAAGGGAGCTTTTGACTCAAATGACAAGGAGATATTATGGAAGAAACTCCACAAATTAGATATGGACAGAAGACTTCTATTCCTTAACAGAGTATGATATGCAAATATATACTGCTAGATTCAATCTTTCAGGAGTGGGGAATTAACTGAATAGATACTAGGAAATAGTGGAGTTAAACAAGGCTGTATTCTTGCTCTCTTACTGTTTAATCTTTTTTCTAAATGATCTAGCTCCATATATAGAGGGAGTTGATGACCATTGCCCTAGACTTGGTACTGGGCATGTTCTATTGTTTCTGTATGCAGACACTGCTGCACTTCTCTCTTGGATCCACATCAGTTTGAAGTGCATGATTAACAGAAGTGTGGAGTATTTCAAATTCAACAACTTACAATTAAATTATGAAAATTTAAAAACGGTCTTTGCAAAATAATGGATACAACTTAGCTGGAATTAAAATGGAAACAAAATCGAGCAAGTCAAATGGTACAAATATCTTGATATTACCTTTCATTATAATCACTTGTGCATGGCACATCGTAAAGCAATAATAAATGTAGCCAGATTCACGGCTCAAGCTATTATGCAATTGTATTACACTGAAGGTAATAGATATGTACTGGTAGTCTTGGCAGTATTCAAGGCCAAAATCATACCAAAGGTTTTGTATGGTGTCCCAATCTGGTGAAGCACTATTGATCACTCAGTCGAGCAGGTACAAGCCTCCTTCTTACCTCAAGTCCTAGGACTACCATGTTGAATCCTTATGGTGCTCTCTGCTTGGAAACTGGCCAATTTCTTTAATGACTCTGGTCTTGTTAAGGTCAATTCAATTTGGGCTAAGAATATATTATATTCCAGATCAAACTAGTTTGCTATACCAACTTCTATTGGACTCCGACCTGCCCATAGGCACTATAGATTTTGTAAAAGAATCAAGATCCATGGGAATCAGCACAGAGTCACTGGGAGTCTTAAGTCAAATTGAAAATTTCCAAATGATCAAGAATAGAATATTGGACATAGAAAGGCAGGAACTTTGGAATGCATCTAATTTATTTTAATACCTTCCCTGCTACACTCACACACTCCTATTAATATGGCCAATTGGCTACCTTCTTTTATTGCCTGAAACGTCCACAGGAACACAGAACGTTTTCACTCGGTGGATGTAATGTCATTCCCTAAGCATTGTTTTATGTTAGAGTTAATGGGACTCCCTATGATGAAAAGCGATGCTCCTATGAGATGGACAGTACTGAAAATCTTGCACACATGTTGTTCTACTCCCCGCTTCATAGAGGTCTTCATAAGAAAGACCTAGGCCCTAGTCTAGAAAGGATGTGTGGGTGGTCGGATATGGATAAAGTATGTTATCTGCTGAGATGCCTGAGGTTCTGGAGAGAGTAACAGCTTATTTGAACTGGATTGTGAAGTCCTGAGGAGAGCCCTGCTGCCCCCTTTCTTCAGGGAACTCGTTGGTTTAAGCCTCTATGTTTTAGACCGAGGTTTTATGTTGCAAGCAATATTATAACTATGCCAATAACAGTTTTTACTACTGCCACTACTTGCAGTTATAGCCAGCCATTTTCCTGCAAGGAACCTAAGATAGCTTACAGCTCCTCTCCATTGTATTCTCACAAAAACCTCATGGCGTTAGTTAGGTTGAGATTCTGTGACTGGCCTAAAGTCATCCAGTGAACTTCATGGGCAACTGGGGACTAAAACCAGGGTCTTCCAAGTTGCATTCCAACACTCTACTACACCACACTGGCTCTTCATGTCAGCTCAGGCCATTGACTTTTTCTAGTCCGTTCAATCAATAGCAAGAGCAACAAAGACTTTGGGCTCTACTTTCTTTGGTTTTCTTCTATCCTACTGTGAATCTTTATTAACACCAAATCAAGAAATTGCAGGTGGTATCTCAAAGACATGCCCAGAACCATTTAATAAGCTCTCTGAGCAGATGGTAGATTGTCTCTGGTTGTGATGGAGTTTGACGTGGTTGAGATGCCCACAGACAGTAGCGCCATTTCATGGCTACTACTGTGAACAACCAGTGAAAATGTCTAACACCAGATAAGGAGATTTCATTGCAGTTGCCATAACAGCAACCACTGACTGGGCAAATAGATTAAAGCAGAAAAATGAGAAGAGATATATCAGACAAGGGAATCTATTCCAAGGCTACTAGTATACTCTCACCCCACATGAAGTTTCTGGAAACTTATTCAGCAAATCTTGCTATATTTAAATTTACAGACATCATCTTCTTTTCCCTTAGTTAGACGGAGCATTACTATATATTTCAGTGTTTTTTAATTGTTGAAAGAAAACTTAAAACTGGTATCCTAGCTGCATGCGTGCCAGTTTGAAATGCAACAGCACAAGCACAGTTTTGTACAATGCTCCAAGAGGGGTTGGATGAGATGAGATGGCATACCATTCTACAACTTTTCCAACTTTGCCATCCCAGCAAGAGAGACACAGAGATTGAGAGCTTCATATGGCAACAAACATCTACTTTTCCCAAATAAATTCATGAATATAAATTAATGCATCTGAATAATATCTGAATAATATGTTTATACTCTTTTCTCCTCTTTTTATGAAATCGATTTTCTGAACTCTACCCATCCATTTATCAGCTCTGTTTTTAATATTATGATGAATGAAGTTCTGTCTGGCTAGGCTATGACCAGTAATGGAATATCCATGACCATTTGCTTTTGAATAGTCCCAATGAAGTTGTCCTAAAAGTTACCATCAGGAAATCCCAGATTAGCAGCCCAGGAGAATGCTCACTTGGATCCAAATGAAGATACCGACACCTCCAACCTCAGCAGTTTTATTGTTGATAACAACCCAGGTGAAACCCTCTGCAAAGACCAAACTTACAACTGCACTACTGGGTAGAGGTACACCCAGCAACTATAAATTTCCGAGCACAGACAGTTTTTTAGAAGTTTTTTGCAATCAAGGCACAATTCCTTAAAACAAAGGTGGGCTGGCTAAGTATTTTTACATTGGAAAAGGAGTGCAGCTTCCCCAGTGACTCCTCTGATCCTGTGAGGAAATGCATGAATCATGGAGTCCTGGGACTGCCTGCTTTTCCCAGGTGGGGGACCTTGGCCAGAAGTTCTAGTATTTCTGGGCAAGAGGAGCAGGGACACTGCCATTTGATCTTATATCAAAGAGGCACACATTCTCAGTTACACACTTATGTGTATATTGGAAAAACACATTTGCACGCATAACATAAAATTGTATTTTCTGCAGTACTCTAGAGGCAAACTCTGTGCAACATTATATACATTAGTGAGAACCTGTATGGTACTGTGGTTAGAAAGTTTGACAGGGGCAAGCTTTGATCTGATTCTAGTCTCAAGCCATTAGGTTCACTGGCACTGACTCTCAGCCTAACCTACCTTACAGGGTTGATGTGAAGTTAAAATGGAGAGAAGGAGGATTGTATATACTACCTTGGATTCACTGCAAAAGGAAAAATGCAGGATATAAATGTAATAAACAAGTAACTTTGAATTGCATTAAACTTTTAAAAAACTTGAAATAGCAACCACTGAGAGCCTGATCAAGATGTGGACAAAAGCAGAAAAGGAGGCAATTCATCCTATATAATTCTTCAGCTTAGTTGAAGAACCTTCTTGGAAATGGATATGAAAGTCTGACACCAATAAATTTGATTCCTCACATCTTTTCCATTCTTGAAATAACTGTTTTTCTCTGGCTCACATTCACCCCTTTACATTTGTCTTATAATTTGGTGTTTGTACCTCTTATACATATTTGAACATATTTAGCTGCTCCTGATGGGGTATGAGTATGAGAGTACCAAGGGAGTGGTTGCCATGGTAACAATAGCCTCACAGAAGATTTCTAAACTTGTACCTTCCACTCATAGAGTACTGTAGACATGCTGAAAGAATGAGTACTAATTATCAGATGAAATTTGCTGTGGAGGGCAGAACAAAGACAATTTATGTCAGTAGGTAGGTAACCCACTTCACCATGTGTCTACTACATTAAACTAGACTGATTCCCTCAAGCATTATTCCTTTTTCTATATAAAATCGTTATGCAAGTGTTTCCTGTTCATTCACAGAGCCATAATAATGGGAATAAACAAAATGTATTACTATGTGAAGCCATTTCCTGTTAGTCAACATCAGAGTGATTCAAACTGCAGCCATCAAATTTTGTCTATTTTGAAATATTTTTAATGTCTTAGTTATTTTGGAATTAAAATGTGTTCCTCTAGCTGACATAACAATAAGCATCATTTATAGATGTCAATTGAGCTGAAAGACAGTGACCTGGAAGAGATTTGGCCAGGTATGGCAAAGGAATTTTTTGAGATCCACATCTTCAGCTGTGCGAACCTATGTTTACATTACATCATGATATCTTAAGTAGTGCTGAAGTAAAATCATCACAGAACCATAGAATAATAGGGTCGGAAGGGGCCAAGAAGGCCACCAGGTCCAACACCCTGCTGTTGCAAGTCACCGATTTCCACCATCCCACTCAGATGACTGCCCAGAAGCAATTATCCAAAATGTGGCCAGGATTTTTATCATCATCAACTAACTTTAAGGCAAATGTTTGATAAAGGATTGCTAAATAAAATGGGAGGACAAATTGTGGAGTGAGGTGAGAATTTAGGAGTGAGGTGAGAATTTGGGGCAGGGATGAATTGTTGCAAGGGGAACTGAGGTAGGCATTTTGATCATACATCCAATTAGGGATGTCTAAGAAATTTGTGCTGTCAATATTATGAGTTTTTAGGAGCACTTTAATACTTTTACTGATTTCATGCCTCCCAAAACAAAGCACAGACTCAAGCACAATTTGCTCTTAGAAACCCATACATGTTTGAGCATGCAAACTTGGAATTTTGAATTAGAAAAAAAGTCCTCCTGTGAATGAGTAAGAAATTAAAGAACAGGAAGTAGAGAAAAGAGTGAGGTCTCACCAGGATCAGTACTGTGACCAGTGTTTTTCAAATTATGCATAAATGATCTGAAATTAGAAGCAAGCTGTGAAGAGGCCAAGTTTGCTGACTGCACCAGATTATTAGGGTGGTTTTTAGAAAGGCGCTCCAAAAGTGTGTATTACTGAGACCTGGGTGGGGCTGACCTGACACAGCTCGGCTTATCTAGGTATGCTGGTATAGCACCAGTATAGGCTGCAGGGCTGGCTGGGGTGTGTGTGTGGGGGGTTGCCATGATTCACAAAACTTCCATCTCTTTCACTAGGAGTCCATTCCAGCTTGAAGTGAGTCTCGAGGATTATACCTGGTGCTGGACCAAAGATACATATTAGGGATGCTGCTGAAACTCATATTCCTACTCAGTAAGTTCCCTGACCAAGCTGGCAGAGGTGGTCCCAGATGCTGTGTTAGAGAAACACAGGATGGTGATTCTGGGTGACCACTGTTGCAATTGACCATTAGGGTGTTTGCAGGCAAGAGTCATCAGTGTGCTAGACACACAGTTCTGTTTCCTTGTGAGATCTGAATCAGATGATGCTATGAAACTTCTGGATTGGTGTCTATGATCAGCAATAAATTGAACCCGAAACCTAGTAAGATGTAGCCCTGTTGGTGACTGGTTTTCAAGTTCAGGAGGCAGCTTATAGCCTGCGTTTCTTCCTTTCAAAGAACAGGTTCATTGTCTGAAGGTAATCCTAGATTCTTCATTGTCACTTGACTTGTCAAGTGATTGCGGAAGCTTAGAGCTGCTTTTACCAGCTTTGACTGGTACTCTGGCTGTGGTATCTCCTGGACAGGATAGCTTTGCCACAGTGGTACAGGCACTAGTAACATCAAGACTGAATTATTGACATGCATGCTATGTGGGACTGTCTTTGGGGCTCATCTGGAAGCTAGAGCTAGTGTAGAATGTAGCAGTTCAATGTTAGCAGCTGGCCCATTTCATCCTGCAACTCATTTTCTGAGGAATTCGCTGGCTGCCAATTTACCACTGGGCCAGGCTTAAGGTTTAGTTATTAGTGTATTAGTCTCTAAACAACACAAATCCAGGGCACTTAAGAGAGTGCCTTCTCCCTTACCAACCTGCTCAGCCACTGAAATCTTTGGATAGCATGTTCCTGGTAGTTTCATGAGGATTCAGCCTGGAGAAGAGCCTGCACTGTAGCAATTCCCAGTCTGAGGCAGGTGCCAACGTTGTAGTTTTTCATGTCTCCTAAAAATACTTTGATTTTAGGAAGCCTTCCTTAGCTAACCAGTCAGTTTAATAATTTTGATTTTAACATACTATTTTATTATTTTATCTATTTTACCTTTTGTTGTTCACTACCTCAAAATCACCAGAGAAAAATGAAGTTGTAAATACATTGTGTAAATAAATGGATCTCTCCAAACTAGGAGAATGGGCATGAAAATGGCAGATGAGGCTCACTGTAAAGAAGTATAAACTGATGTACATTTGTCAAGTATAAACTGATGGTACCTGAGCTAGTGGGGATTGATTAAGAACAAGATCTTGGGATTGTGACAGACAACTCAGAGAAAATGACAACCCAGTATGCAGCTGTAGCTGAAATGCAAATTCCATGTTAAGCATAATTAGCAAAGCAATTAAAAATAAAGCTGCCTGTATCATACACTCTTTAAAGAAATCCATGGGGTAACCATGTTTGCAATATAGGTGTATTGTCCGGGACATTGCATCTAAAAAGGATATTGTAGGGCTATAAAATGCAGAAGAGAGCAACTAAAATGATCAAGGGTCTGCAACAAGTACTGTAATGAGGATAGATTACAACAGCAGGGATTGTTCAACTCAGAAGTAAGGCAAGTAAGGTGAGACTTGATAGAAATGTAACAAGTTATGCATGGTGTGGAGACAGTGGAGAAGGAGATACTTTGTTCCTTTTCTGATAATGCTAGAACCCTTAAAGATGGTCAATGGAAATTCAGGACAGATTAAAGGAACTACTTCTTCACTCGGCACTTTGTTAAACATTAGAATTCACTTCCACGAAATATAGTGATGGGTGGCTTTCAGAAGGAATTGAACAAATCCATGGAGGGTAGGACTATTCTGGCTACTAGTTCTGATAACATATACTACTCAATAAAAACCAGTTTCTGAGGAGCATGGGTAGGAGCATGCTATTGCACTCATGTTCTGCTTGTGTGTTTTCAGTGGGAAGCTGGTTGGCTACTGTATGAACAGAATCTTGGGTGAGATCGACCCTTGATCTGATGTAGCATGGCTTTTCCTATCTTCTTATGTTCTTACGAAAGTTGCTAAATTCTAAGAATGGAAGGATTAGCATAATGACCTCAATGTGTTAAGTTAGTAGCAAGTATAATTCTATTAGTTTGCTCTAAGCCATAACAATCTTGATTTAAATGTCTGTACAAAGCCTGTGCACATAGCATTTGTCCTTTCATATGAATCGTGGGAGTTGTGAGTGGGTACACGATCCATGATTCTCACATATGCATACCAGTATGTATGTATGTATGTATGTATGTATGTATGTATTTATTAAAAGCTTTTCTATCCTGTCCCCTACAAAGATCTCGGGACGACTTACAGAGTTAGAGATTTCAAGGGTTGTTCCTTAGCTGTAAAAGAACATGTAGCAGGGAACAAGTTGAGCAGACAGAATCATGTTTTTCAACATGATCTACCCTTAATATTCACCCTAATACATTCAGAGTTCTTAATTGCATCATGAACAAAGAAAACTTCTTGCTACAAAAATTATCCTTGAACACATGAAGTGGTGGGAGGAGACATGTGTCCCTGGGAAATGGCTAGATACGTTACTCCCCAATTTCACTGCATTTGAATGTCCTGTTCTGGCATTGCCCTTTCCCATGAACAATGCCAGAACAGGACGTTGCTGCACTGCTTACATGGGGTGGGAACTACCCATTCACTTCTCAAGGATCTGTGTGGGGCCAAAAGAGACTTACTTTAAAAATGCATTTAGCAACTTTTTGATTTTTTCATTTTGGAGTAGGTGCAGGGAGCCCAGTTCTGACTGGACATTAGTGTAGGTGGTTGGGAAACTCTTTTAAGCTCTTTTGCCTTCTCTAGAGTAAAAATGAACAAAAGACACCACTACCAAATGCACACTGCTACTAAATAGATATGTATTTGAGCCCATATTCACAGAATGATAATTTTTCCCCATGATCCAAGTTAATGTAAAACAGGCTCTATATATGGTTATTTAACTACCTTTTTAGTACGCATCACTACACGTGCTTTAGGCCATGATCATGGTGTTGGCTAGGGCTATGCTTGTGCAACCCACTTCTTACCAACCTTTCTTCACACTTTCATGTATACTCACACATACCCATATGAGATGTTATTCTGCATTGTGAATTTGCTCTAAGGCTATTGGTGTCTGGAAGCTACTGGTTACTTTACTTCAAACTGTAACCTGTGAGCAGGTCCTTAAACAGCTTGCTGAGGCTTATATGTCATGAGTTTTAAGTCCAAAGTATTTTGCAAAACCAGCTATTGGGCATAAATAAAACAAAGCAATAATTGGATTCTCAGTGGAAAGGGCTGTATCTGAGGGAATAAATGAACCTTTATCTTTGTTACAGTAAGCTACAAAATGACTTATTAAGTGATTGGGGAAAAAACCTAAAGCTTTTCAAGAAGAGTATATGTTAAGATAATCAAAAAGAAATTAAATGAATCTAACAAAGCAGGGATTGCTAAAAGCAAATGACCAGATTGGTAATTTGTTCTTGCCAATTTGTTGTATCGAGCACAGCTAACAAAGTCAACTGCAGGAGAAAAAGCGCCCTTGTATTGTACAATCCTAACCTTTCAGGTTGAGGTCAACACTGATGAAATTGCACATGTTAAAAATAATTATTGCTGGTAATGAATACAATTAAGCATAAAAGAATCTTTATAACTCTTTCACCATTTGTTCACTTAGCAGAGGACTCATATTTTTCCCTTCACAGATGTTACAATAATGGTGTCAACACTTTTATTTCTTTGTCCATAAGCTGAAAATTATGGCTGTTTCATAAATTGCTAACGTGCTTAGACGATGTAGGCCCAGCTGCAGTGCACATGAGTTCAGACTCCTGCCTGGGCCTCATGTTTCACGATGACCTCAGTTTCCTGTGCTGAATGGGAAGCAATACGAGTAAGCACTTGTAAAACTGTTTTTGAAGAGTGAAGTTATGAAGAGGTGCTGCAGTGTCAAACATCTGCTTCATCCATTACACTCAAATAGCAGCAGTGAATGTACAGTAGGGCAAGAACCATCAATAAATTAAAATTCTCTTGTGGCCGCACTTTCCTAGTTCATTTGAGCTGCCTGTTTCTTGTGCCAATTCTTGCAAGGAAATAGAGACACTAAATAAGAAAATTTCCTTAGTCTAGAAGTGTTCCTTAAAAAAAAAAAGAAAGAGAAAAGAAGCACGGTCTTCTTTTCATTCTATGTTTAATTCAAAAGAATGTTGAGCTGCAAAATGTCTTTGTATGTAAGCTGAGATCACATGTGCATTTTCCGACAGTTTAATGATCAGCTAGGAATCTTCCACCATCACAGTTATGCTTTTCCCGGTTTAACTATAGCCACATGACTTTAGCTTGTGCAAGAGAAAATATTCCTCTAGTTGACTGTTCTTGAAGCTCTGCACTCCCATTATGTTCTTGCTGCTGGCTGGTGAGCTGGCGTGTGCAACTTCTTTACATTGCATATACCATTTCCAAAAAATAATTTAGAAAGCCCTTTTCTGATGTTCAAACCAGATAAAACTCATAGATTTGGTTGTTCACTGGGAGAACATGATGGCTGCCCAGGTTCAAAGAAATAAGTGCAGCACTTTTTGAGCAACACGTATATGGTTTGTTTGTTTTAATAACTGTTCATAGCTGTTCATTTTCTTGCCAATGGACTTCTGGCAAGGGACAGGTTACACCTCATGAGGATGGGGGAAAGGTCCTTTGGAGATGGTCTACCATTAGGCCCCCCAGTAATGTGTCTGCACTGGACAAGTGTGGGGGGAGGATCAGGGCTCTGGGAGCAGGGTTTTAGAGATACTGCAGGGACTGACGGGACTCCTACAGAGAGGGGCCAGGTATCAGGGAGGATGGGAGGAAGGAGGAGGCTGGGAACTCCAAGGAAAGGAAGCGATGGGAAGGAGTTGAGGTGCATGTACACCAATGCTAGGAGCATGGTTAATAAGCAGGAAGAGCTTGAAGCTCTCCTGGGAATAGAAGGGTATGATCTGGTGGGAATCACAGAAACTTGGTGGGATAAAAGGCAAGTCTGGAATGTGAACATAAAAGGGTATCACCTTTTTAGAAAGGACAGGAAGGGAAAGAGAGGTGGGGGCGTGGCTTTGCATGTCAGGGAAGGGATAGGATGCAGTGAGATAGAATGCAGCACAGATGGGGATTCGATAGAGGCAGTCTGGGTGAAACTTAGGGGTTTTGACAGGGAAAGAGACCTGACAGTGGGGGTATGTTATCGCCCTTCAGGTCAACTTGAGACCCTGGATGATGTCCTGACAGGCCAGATTCTAAGGATCTCTCAGGGGAGAGACACAGTAATTATGGGAGATTTCAATCTCCCGGATATTATTTGGGAGACTCACTCAGTGGTGACAGCCAGGTCACGTCGCTTCCTAGAAGCTATAGAGGGAGGGTTTTTCACAAAGAGGGTCCGAGAGGCGACGAGGGGGGGGAACATCCTTGACTTGGTGTTGACCAACAGGGAGGAGCTGATAGATGAAGTACAGATTAGGGGAGCTCTGGATGCAAGTGATCACTCCATCCTTTGCTTTGAGATCAGGGGACTGCGGACGGACAGCAGGTCGAGCACTAGAAGCTGGGACTTCAAGAAGGCCAACTTCGGAAAGTCTCCTGGGATAGGTGACTGGAAGGTAAGCGAGTTGAGGAGGGGTGGATAGCACTCAAAGGGAGGTTTTGGAGGCGCAAGCCTTGACGATACCTCTAGTCATTAAGGTGGAGAGGCAGAGGAGAGTGCCACCATGGATGTGAAAGGAGGTGGTTAGAGGGATTAGATGAAAGAGGAACCTCCGTAGGAAATGGGTACTGGGGGAAATAGACAAAAGGGTATACCGGGAGGAGGAGGCCCATTGCAAAAGGATTCTTCGCAAGGCTAAGGCTGATTACGAGCTGAGACTTGCCAAGAATATCAAGAGCAACAAAAAGGGCTTCTTTCAGCATGTAAATAGGAAGAGGAAGGGGAGACAAGTGGTGGGACCACTAAATAAGGAGGAAGGAGATCCAGTGACTGATATGAGGGAACAGGCACAGATGCTAAATGACTGTTTTGCCTCTGTGTTCTCCCCAAAGCAGGACGGGGGATATCCGCATAGGAGTTTAGATGAAGCTGCGGACTTAGGGGCACAGGTTAGAGTCACCCTCCTTGAAGTCGAGGGGTTTCTCAGGGCATTGGACATTACAAAGGCGCCAGGCCCTGACGGGTTACACCCGAGTGTACTTAGAGAGTTGGCAGGGGTTCTCTCACGCCCGCTGGCCCCCATTTTTGAGACCTCGTGGAGAATGGGTGAAGTTCCAGAGGACTTGAGGGTGGCATCAGTGGTCCCAATTTTCAAACAGGGTAGTAGAAAGGACATGGGGAATTATAGACCGGTTATTTATTTATTTAAACATTTTTATGCTGCCCCATTCGCCGAAGCCTCGTCCATTGTAGGAAAAACAATGGAAAGGCTCATAATAGAGAGAGATCTAGTGATGCTAGATAGGGAAGGGAGGCTGACAGCCACACAACACGGCTTCCACAAAAACAGGTCCTGCCAGACAAACCTTGTGGCATTCTATGATAAGGTTTCGAGATGGCTAGATGGAGGGGATGCAGTAGATGTGGTATACCTGGATTTCAGCAAGGCCTTTGACAAAGTGCCCCATGATATCCTGGTGGAGAAACTGAGGAGTTTTGGGATAAACCAAAGCACTGTCCAGTGGATTAGGGCATGGTTGACTAACCAAAAGCAGAAGGTAACCATTAGCGGGGAATCATCGGGATGGCGGCCAGTAACAAGCGGGGTCCCCCAGGCCTATGTCCTGGGGCCGATCCTGTTTAATCTTTTCATTAACGACATGGAAGATGGGGTGAACAGTCTGCTGATCAAATTCGCAGACGACACTAAAACTGGAGCAGTGGCCACAACTGAGGAGCATGTACTCCAGATCCAAAAGGATCTGGACAGACTATGGAAGTGGGCAAGAGACAACAGGATGGCATTCAATGTGGATAAGTGCAAGGTCTTGCACTTGGGGCATAGGAATAGATGTCATAAGTACAGGTTAGGTGACAAGTGGCTGGAGCGCAGCACTTGTGAAAGGGACCTCGGGGTACTGGTTGACTGCAGGCTAAACATGAGTCAGCAGTGTGATGCGGTGGTCAAGAGGGCGAACGCCACCCTTGGTTGCATAGCCAGAAGTGTGGCTTCTAGATCAAGAGAGGTATTACTACCACTCTACATGACTCTGGTGCGCCCGCAATTGGAGTATTGTGTTCAGTTTTGGGCCCCTCATTACAGAAAGTATATAGCCAGGTTGGAGTCAGTGCAGCGTAGGGCCACAAGGTTGGTGGCTGGTTTGCAGTGGATGCAGTATGAGGGAACTGGGTCTCTTCAGCCTGGAGGAGACTCAGAAGGGATATGTTGGTGACATACAGGTATGTGAGGGGATGTCACATGGAGATGGGTAGAGACATGTTCTCCCCTGCAGAGGAAGGCAGAACGCGCTCCAACAAAGCAAAGCTCAGGGAGCCAAGGTTCCATTTGGATGCCAGGAAGCACTTCCTGACAGTCAGGACCCCGAGGGTGTGGAATGGGCTTCCACGAGAGGTTGTTGAGGCCCCATTGGTGCGGGTGTTCAAGGATAGGCTGGACGTGCACATGGTGGGCATGTCGTGAGCGGAGCCGGCTGGTGCCGGAGGTCAGACTAGATGGCCCGGGAGACCCCTTCTGACTCGCTCTGTTTCTCTGTTTCTATGTTTCTAATTTAAATGGAATATGAGTTCTCAAATTTCACTTCCCTTTCCTTCTTCTTGTAGGGTGGCCTGTGTTTGTGTGTTGCAATTTAAATAAAAATGACAGAAGTATTGCCAGGCAAGAAGCTGTGACATTTCAGAGGGATAAGTGGGGAGGTCAGGGATTTACCATGATTGAAATCCAGCATAAGGCTTTTTTCATAGTGGACTGTGGTGTCACTCAAAGAATTACCATTTCATAGTTCCATCCTTGCTGTCTCTCAAACACAGTAATATGAGTTCCTCCAGGAGCATGTGGTCCTATCAGTCACTCAACCCACTTGTTCCCGCTCCCAAATAGCATTTAGTGAAATAAAAGTGAAAGATGCTGTTTTGGGCTTGAATGCAGTCTGTGTTTCTGGAACTGGAATGCATAAAGCTCCATGCAAGTTCCAGCTTTCATTCTGGTAACTTTGGCAGGTAGCCTACTTTGCCTCAAGAAGCATTAGAAACAGCATGAAGGAGCCCGGTTTGGCTTGGGATACAGGCTTCAGGTGAATCTGATGCGCATCCCATGTACAACCCAGGAGCAGAGAACATGCTTTATGCACAGCAGTCCTATTCCTGACATTTCCAATCAAAGGATCAGGTAGCAGCTGATGGGAAATGTCTCTGCCTGATTCCCTGGACAGTTACTGCCTGTCAGAGTGGCCAGTACTGGGCAAGATGGGCAAGCAATCTGATTTGGTAAAAGGCCACTTTCAATGGAGTAGTGGTGGGGGGGAAGACCACACACACTCACATGGATTGTACTAGAGACCCATTTTAACTTTTCATACACATGTACTAAATTAAATATGTCATTTATTCTATATAAGAAGGAAGCTTACAAAAAGCATTTCCTGGAATCCAATTTTATTTTTAGGATATGAATGGCCATAAATAGCTCTACATTTCTCTCTGAAACTTGATTAGTTGGTACATTAATCATTGCATTTCAAGAAGAATGTTTTAAATATAATCATTCAAAGAAAACATTGAAACTTTGCTAGAGATGGGAGAAAATGAAACATAAAACAAATCAAATGTTAAAATAAGAAAGTCATCAGGAAAGCCTATTTGCAGAACTACAGACAAATGCCTCACCTAATGTGCTATGACACAGAAGAGAACTCACACTCGTAAGTTCTGCTAGAACAGAAAGGAGAAGACTGCCCACAGAGCTGTCTATGTGCTTGGACTTACTAGATCAGAGAATATAACTTAATTTGAAGAAAGCTCTATATCCATTTTCTGAACCACTGTGCAAGAAAATAAACCTAGGATTTCCAAAAGGAGTTGTTGTTATGAGCTTAAATCAACTTTCTCATGAGAGATAATTTCAGGAAACTCACAAGTAAGCATGCAAGAGTTTTGGACAGTACTAAAGTGGTCAGATCTGGGAAAGGTTGCTGGAGCATTCCAAGCAGTTGCATTAATTTTCAAATAAGCCACTCTGGCATACATGTGGAATCTGTACAACATCTGGAATTGTGTAGCCCTTCAGGCAAAAGACACTTTCAGAATCCCAAGGGACATCATAATCTCTCAAACTTGTGACATCCATAAAAGCACACTCACTTGAGAGATGTTTAATATTGGTCAATCCTTTCCCCTCACCTAATCTTTTCATATTAAAAAAAGTAAACAAATCATTTCCTCTTGTAGGCTAAGATTTATGGCACAGTATTTGTGGGTAAGCTTGTGGGTAAGCATGTAAAGAGGCATTGACATGCGTTTTATTTTTAGGGTACGTACAGTCCCAAATTTATATTAAGGAACGACAGGCTCTGTGTGTGTGTGTGTGTGTGTGTGTGTGTGAGTGAGAGAGAGAGAGAGAGAGAGAGAGAGAGAGAGAGAGAGAGAGAGAGAGAGATACTTTGGTTGGACAAATCATTCATTACTTTTGGGATTTGTTAATGTTTCCTGTTTAGAGAGGCCAAAAACCTAGTCTTTTCTCATGATTTTTGCCTAAAGTCAGTGTAGCAAAAGAAGTGGAGAGGAACAACTTCAGAATGTGGTACTTAATGATGCTTGGTATTTCTGTCTAATCTTTTTTCCAAAGGTCTCAAAGTATTTAACTAATTAAGTCTTACAAGTTTTCTTTCCGAATAGGGGAAGCAAGTGAATACACAAATCAATTCACTTAACCCTGAAATGTTTCTTTCAGTCCTTTGAACATCCTTCCCAATCTCAGTATTCTATCATACAAAAAAATCCCATGGCCAGCTCTGGTCAGAACCCCAATTTTGCTTTTCCACTTTAAAGACAGCACCTCCAGCAAGAGAATACCTCTCTAGCTCCTTTTGGCACAACGATTCAGTACTGAATCAAAGGGACAAGGGCCACCTATTGAATCATTAACAAGGTCTCCCGCAGCCCACAGCATGAAACAGTACAGCTGCTACCTTACTTATGCCTTCTTTCAGCCACATGCTCTGTAAACGTTAACTAGCTAGGTCTTTTGGCACTGGTGTCTTATATGCTTCATACCATTCTCACACATGGATAAACTGAGGAGATGAAGGAGAGGGAATTTTACTTAGAAAAGTCACTTTTCACTCAGATTATTTGGAAGCTAATTGTAGTGGAAGCTAATCTCAGCATTTTCTTAGACATCTTTTAAAAGGATTGTGGATGCATCCTGTACTGCACTGTGCTAGTCAAGCATATCTGTCATGGTCTTTTTCAGATACTGTGAGCCTAATCCAGATTCTGAGGATTGCCAAAATCTTTAATTTTAGCCTAAATTTTGCAACAAGCAGCTCATGATCTGAGCCACAGTCAGCTCCTGGTCTTGTTTTTACTGACTATATAGAACTTCTCCAACTTTGGCTGCAGAGCACATAGTCAATCTGATTTCTGTGTTGACCATGATGTCCATGTGTAGAGTCGTCTCTTGGGTTGTTCGATACATTCCAATGGAGCAAAGTTCAGGCAACCAAGATTTAGGGTGGATGCCAGAAACTACTTTCTGATGGTTAGGACGCCTAGGATATGGGATGGGCTTCCATGGGAGTGACATGTGTCCCAACAGTGAGGACATTTAAGGATAGGCTGGACATGCACATGAGTGGAGCCAGCTGGTGCTGGGGGTCAGACCGGATGGCCCAGGAGGCCCCTTCTGATTCACCCTGTTTCTATGTTTGCTATGACCAGCCTGTTGTCTTGATAAAATTCTGCTAGGCTTTGCCCTGCTTCATTTTGTACTCCAAGGCCAAAGTTGCCTTTATTCCAGTTATCTTTTGACTTCCCACTTTAGCATTCCAGTCCCCCATGATGATAAGGACAACATTTTTTGGTGTTATTTCTAGAAGGTGCTATAGGTCTTCATAGAACCGGTCAACTTCAGCTTCTTCAGCATCAGTGGTTGGGGCATAGACTTGGACTACTGTGATGTTGAATGGTTTGCCTTGGATTCGAACTGAGATCATTATGTCATTTGAGGGATTGTATCCCAGTACTGCTTTTCCTACTCTTTTATTGACTATGAAGGCTAATCCATTTCTTCTGAGGGGTTCTTGCCCGCAGCAGTATATATGATGGTCATCTGAATTAAATGTACCCACTCCTGTCCATTTTAGTTCACTATTCCTAAGATGTTGATGTTCAGTCTTGTCATCTCTTGTTTGACCACATCCAGCTTACCTTGATTCATAGATCATACCTTCCAGGTTCCTATGCAGTATTGTTCTTTACAGCATAGGACTTTCCTTTCACCACCAGGTGTCCTTCAGCTTTGACTCAGTTACTTCATTCTTTCTGGCTCTTCTGGAGTGGGTTGCCATTTCCTGGCTCACCTTTTGTCAGAGCTCTCTGCTATGACCTGTCTGTCTTGGGTGCCTCTGCATGACATAGCTCTTAGGTTCATTGTGCTATGCAAGCCCCTTTGGCATGGCAAGGCAGTGATCCATGAAGGGGCTACCAGAAATAAAGAACACCAATTTGGAGCCTCTTTGTGCAATCAGGCTGGAACACATAGAAAAAGACTAAGAAATGAAGCCCCCATGTGAAGTACCACATGTGACTTCAGTTCTTGGTGGCCTGTGATGAAAATCTTTCTACCCAAAGTAGGCAAGGCATGACAAGAGACCTTACATTTAGTTTTCTATCAATTCTGTCAGTGAGTCAAACTATCTCTAGAAAAAATAAAATGCAAAATTCAAAAGCAAGTAAGCCCTGCAAGAGACACAAGACTTGTTAAATTAAACAACCTATCTACCTGCATTTTCTCATTTGTTTTTCTGTTCAAGTTATGGAAAAGCAATTTAATTCATAGGCCATCATTTAAAAAAGAAAAATCAGTAAGGAAAAAGCCTTTCTATGTGTTGGGCTCAGGGTTTCTTGTAAAGGTACAACTTGACAGGATTCCATTAATTTTATTGCCTTGAAAGCATGTGTTTTAATAGGAAGAATTAATAAATGATATATGAACTTTTATTTATGTAACTCAAGCAGAAGGGGTCAATAAAAGCTTTTCTTTAATTTCCCCTTAAATGTAAAATTAAGCAGGTTCTACAAGGAAGTGCATTATCACTTAAAGAAATGCTTTCCATCAAATCAACTATCATGCTATCCCTTCAGGGGAGGGGGAAAGGCAAGGGAAGAAAAAACATAGACTATCAATTCATATTGGCTTCATTATTCTCTAGATAAAAGGTATTCAACATAAAATGAAGACTCAGAGTTCAAACTTTTAAAGAATTCACATATTTACATCAATTTTTAAAAGGTTTTTATAACTAATGAACTCAGATTTCTTTTGGCATGGCATAAAATCCATTTGTACAGTTTTTAATTAAGAATGCAGCCTATGCAATTAAAATTAAGGGTAGAGACTTCATCAGACGTCCTGAGAGAACTCCAGTCGAAAAAATTATGTTAATGTTGTATGTTCTAAAAGCATTATCTGAATGTTAGAAACACTTTATGAGAAATTATTTCTGCCATACAATAAGGATTTATTTAAAGTTGATAATTACGAGCTTTTAATTTTGGAGTGTTAGGACCTAGTTTATCACTAATCTCTTTGGCATTTGCTGTGCATTTGCAAACAAGAAGAAAGATAATTTAAAATAAGAAAAAAGAAAACATATACCCAGTCATGTCCGCAATCTATAATGCAAATAGTGCATTTCACACATAGACAAGGGAATTCCTAATGTGAATTTTTAATACTTAATACTTAAAGTAACTAGTGCCATTATTGGAAATATTAACGGAGTGTTATCAGGAACTGATTAATATTACATTTAAAATAATGAGCAAGATTTGTGTGTGTGTGTGTTTATATGTGTAAACTCAATTTAATGTGTTTTAATATGCTTTACATATATGAAAATGTGTATGTAATTTTGAAAAAAAATCCAAAGTATGCATCTGGGTTTTTTGGGCATGAGATAGGGTGTTTCTAGAGTTCAGTCTTTAGCCTAAAGGAATATTGCTAGAAAATATTATTGTTGTTATGTTTATATTTCCATAGCCATAAAGTCTTTTCAGTTTCATACTAAGAAGTGTTTTACATTTTCTACCAAGGAATAGTATGCCAGTGAGATTAATATACAACTTAAATGAAAAAGAAAGGATATAATTGTTGAAGGATGGTTTAAGTTAGGTTTGCTTCGTGTTGGGTCTAGGAGCTTTCACTTTATTTTTATATAGCAAAATATAATAAGGTGTTTAGAAAGGTAATAGGGGACTTGAGGTTTAGTGGTGGCAGGTGAGACATTTTTAGGAAATGATATTGAACAAGCATGAGATTTCCTGATTTTGTCTATCACATGATAAAGTACTTGGAGTTGTGAGCTGGAGATAAAGGAAGGTCTCCATAACCACATCCAATCTAGGCCACCATTGGTCCTCATAGCAACCAGCCAGATAGCCCCAGAGAGCCAACAAGGCCATGAATGCAACAGCAGCCTCCCACCCATGTTCTCCAGCAACTTCTCCTGACTGTACCATGTGACAGCAATTTCCATAATGTATGCATTGTGTGAAGAAGTGCTTCCTTTTATCTGACTTGAATCTCCTATCAGCTTCAGGGGATGACCTTGAATTCTAATAATATAAGAGAGGAAAATACCTCACTCTCTCTCTCTCTTTTCCACACCATGCATAATTTTATGTACCTCTACCATGCTCCCGCCCCACTCACTTAACTTTCTTTTAGGCTAAAAAGCTCAGACAGTGTAGCCTTTTCTCAAAGGGGACTTGCTCCACTCATAGGTCATTTTTATTGCTAATACCTAACTTCAGATAATCTATGAGTGTATTAGATGTAAATGTGGACTTCTCCTCTCATTCTATTCTAAGTTTGCTGAAAAGTCTTTAGTCAACAGTGCTTGCCACATCCCTGCTATTCAGTTGACACTTTCAGGTTGTGAATAAGTGAATCAAATTGACATCCTAGGGAAAACAATCCTAGCACCTAGGTGTCACCACTGACAATATCTCATCCCATGACTAAGATAGTCTGCTGCAAATGCACTGCAATTACTTAAATGCCAGGACCAGCAGTATTGAAGAGTGATAGATAGAAAGACAATATATGTATTTATGTGCATGGGGAAGAATCAATCGTGACACCATAATTTTATTCTTTTTCATCACCAAAATAGTGATCAATTTAAAGTAATATGTTCATACCAAGGTAAAGTATGTTACTTTTAATTATTACTTATCATCATCATCATCATCATCATCATCATCCTGCTGATTTCCAAATTTTCCAGGAGTGATGCTGCACATGATATAATGTTGTTCTGAGGAGCATTGGGTGGTGAGGGGATGGCAACTTCAGGTGTAATAAAGGAGTCACCAGGAGGTATGATGAGCCAAGGGGAGATTTGTGGATTTTGTTCCTGTGCACACAAAATTTGAGTCTCCTCTTTTCCTGCTGTGTGCCTACCCAAATTTGGTAGAGACAAACATGAGCAGCAACAGATAAATGTAATACAACTGTAGTAAGTGAAGCAGAACACACATTAACTTAGGAGTATTTGGAACTCCTGGTTGCAATACTTCTTTTAGTTATGCACAGAAAAGCATCAGATCAAATTGCAGCTTCCAATGGTGCAGATTCTTCCATTTTTGTGAGAATTAGGCCTTGGTCTAAAGGAGTGGTAGGAAGCAGTCTAAGGAACACTACCAGGGTAGGGCCTGGTTGTTCAAAAACAGTATTTTGTAGACAGAACGTGAGTTGATGAACAGACCTTGAATTAATTTACCAGGGTTCTAATTACTTTAGTGGAACTGATTGTGGACAGGAGACTGTTCAGATATGAGGCACACAGATACATTATGAATTTAGCATATTATCCATGTTGTTGTTTTGTAATCATAAAAGGATTACTACCAGTTGCACAGTTCTGAAATCTGTTGAATAGTTCTGCAAGATGTGAAAGTTTCCCTGTTTTAGATCTTTTTAATTGTTATGGTTCGTTGTCATGTGCCATCACGTCATCTGTGACTTATGGAGATCATTCAAATGAACCCCCTCCAAACTGTCCAGGACCGTCTGGCTCAGCTCTTATAAATCCGAGGGTGTAGCTTCCTTTATAGAGTCAATCTGGCTTATATTTGGCTGTTTCTTCTTCTGCCTTCCACTTTCCATAGCATGATTGTTTCATTTTGTTGTTGTTCTCTTTCTTTTTAATATTTGGTTTTTCTGAGGTAAAATGTTGACTGTATTACCTCAAACACATGATCAGATGAGGCTGCAACTCTTCCATGATATGCTTCCTAATGCAATGGATTGTTGTGAAAAAAGAAAACAAAGAGAGGGGCAAAGTGCTGTAAAAGAAAAATGAATCATCTTGGTGGGCCTTACAGTGCTCTCTCCCAAACAAACAGCAAAGTAACCCATATTTGAAAATAAATTACATGCCCTCAGATTTTATTTAGCCAGTGCATATTTAAGTATATGAAACAAAGAATGGAAACTTGGCCAATAAAAATTCTTCACCTGTCATAAAAGGAGACCATAGCAAAGTAAAAGAGAGGAAAAGTCATTTTGTAAAATAATAATATTCAGGAACTCTAAAATAACCATAAAATTGAAGTACTAAATTATTTCCAGTACATTCTTTGAATCTGTTAGGATTATTTGGAGAAAGGTCCCTAAAGTAAGTTATCCTGAAAGAGGTGAATTAAGGAAGGTATCAAAGACTATCAAACAAGAAGATCCAGACCCAGGAGCAAAATGTTAAGGTTGTTTCTTCATCTACTTGTTTATGCAATTGATTTTCTGCTGTTTCCCCCAACATACTGCTCCCAACTTTGCCAACTCCTACCAGCACTACTTAAAATGGCCAGTCATCAGGAATTCTGCAAGCTGTAGCCCAAAATATCAGAAGGACACTAGGTTGGGGGTGAATGTTTGATATAAATCATTTTTCATTGTGTTCTCTGTAATAGATTTCATTTCAGTGTGTTTAGGAAAAATGTGGGACACCATTTTTTCCCCCCATACATAATACATCTGAAATTATACAGGGTGCCCCAAAAGATTTGACAATATCTGAAATGTGAATATCTGAGTAACTACATGTCCTAGGCAAATGAAATTAAATAGGCTTCATGTTGAACAATAAAAGATTTATTTATCAAAATTCGAGCAAGAGATTCAAAGGGATGTAGATTTTATAACCGATTTCACAAAGCTTCACAAATATTCAAATATTCAAACACGACACACATCAAGTCGGTAGTCCACCTCCTGCCAAACACACTGTAGCATGTCTTGCGTAACATTGTGTAACTAACATTATAGTGGTACCTTGGCTCACAAATGCCTTGGTTCACAACCAAATCAGGTCACGAACAAACATTTCATGAAAATTTTGACTTGAGTCGTGAACTCTGTATTGGGTGGTAACCAAGATCGCAGCCATCTCCTCCCCCAGCCCCAAGTGGAGAGATGGCCACGATCGCAGTTGTGTTCATGCAGGGAAGATGTGCGTGATCATGGGCGCGCTCCTGAAGGAAAAACGGGCGCAATCTCAGCCATCCCCCCCAACCAGCACAATCATGGCCATCTCCCCACCCGACCCCCCAAGTGGGGAGTTGGCCATGATCGCAATTGTGTTCATGCAGGGAAGACATAGAGGAGCTGACAACAGAAGAACTTACTGAACTCCAGAGTTAGCAGCAGCAGGCACTTGCTGAGGAGGATTCCACCGAGGAAGAGGAAGACAGGGAGGAGGTTAGCAGTGATGTGATACAATCCATTATGGAAAAATGAAACGAGTGCCAGGATTTTTTTGAGAAGCACCACTCCAACATTAACTGTAATGAACAGAATGTTGGATCTGATGAATGATAACATGCTCTCTCATTTCCAGAGAGTTATGCAGCGCAGGAAAAAACAAGTGACTATAGACAGATTTTTCACCAAAATTGACCCTGCAGCTAAGAGACAAAGAAGGTAGGAAACCCCTGAAAGAGATCTCCCCAATATCCTTATGGAGGGGACTCTTCCTCAAAACAATAACTTCCCCCCCTCACCTAGATTAGTGTTCTCCACTGTACTGTACAGTACTTTGTTACTTTGTTGTTCTTTGTCACTTTATTTCAAATTTTTCTGATAAAAAAAGTTGCAGAACAGATTAACTTTATTTACATTGAAACTTATGGGGAAATTTGACTTGGGTCACAACCAATTTGGGTCACAACCAGTCGTAGAACGGATTAAGTTCATGAACCAAGGTACCACAGTAGTGTTTTTACACATTTTGTTAAAATTTGAGATCAGTTGAGCGAGAATTGGCTATGTTATTAGACTACAAAATGATGTCAATTTTTTGAGGACCCTGCGTTATAATATGATGCAATGTAATGCCAAATTTGGCATTATGGAATAACATGAATAACTTGTTGGCTGCTGACTGAAGCTACTAAGGCCAAAAATGTATCTGATTCCCCTTCCAAAAAATAAGAAAACTTTTAAGAAAAATGTTGCCTTTCAAAAACTGTATAACTTTGATTCTTTGTTGAGGTCTGTGTGCACCACACATATGGGTGCTGTGGCTCCACAGTGCCACACTCAGGAAGATTCTTCTAGCTAAGCCTAGAATTTTTGGTGGGAGCTCCATCCCCTCTTCCCCGTTATATAAATAGGTGGACTCCTGACACTTTCTCAGTTCACCTTGACCGCCATTTGCAGTGCCTTGGGATCATTAGCTCCTTTTGTAACCTTTTAGCTCACAGTAACTCACATCTCTAACTCACATTCTTATTTTTATTCTTGTTATTCTCGGAGACCCTTTCTCTCATGACCTTCCTTATTCCCCATTTTCACAACCCCTCCTTCCTCATTGCCTCACCAAAAAACGACCCCCCACAACCCTTCTATTGCCTCTCCTCTCAATATTCTTACCCTGTTTGTTTCTCTTTTCTCCACTGATGGCACTAAAACTGGTGTTTTGGAAGTGTATGGAGTATGGAGTGAAGATACCTTCAGCCAAGTATTGCAGCTCATCAATCTGAGCTACTGCTCTGACTGCATTACCCACACTGGCCGTGCTACCAATTTGAGCCTCTCCATCCCTTTGTTCTGCCACTCCAGCCCAAACAAACCACACCAGGTTATAAGCCAAGTCATCAGGACTGACATTATTCTCAGAGGGGGAGATCTGCAATTCTCTGATCCAGTTTCCAACAGCTCAAACCGTCTCTACCAGATTGGTGCACACACCCCACTGCAAATTGGGCATGATATCTGATACCTCGGATATCTCATCCATTTGGTCCTGCATCCACCAACCCATCACCAATATCTATCCACCATTCCATCTCCAGTGTTAAACTGATGGTACACTCATATGGGGAAACCTGTACTGGGCTGCATACCCCTTCCCAGGACAGTACTTTCCAGCTAAGTGTCACAGAACCTCAAGTACATATGTGGCCACAAGCTCCACCTCTGGTCTGTAGAACATTGGTCCCCATGACCACTCCAGCTCCCTGAGCATGGGCTAGACACTTCACAGATCCCTCCTCCCCCAACAATCCAGTCAACAACATGGAGGTGTCCAAAGAGCTCCTTCTCTGTCAGCCAGATCCAACTCATTGGATCTAATGGATTACAACTCATTTCCTGCATTTTCTTATCCAAATCATTAATGAAAATGTTGATGAGCACTGAGCCCAGGACTGAGTCCTTTTGGTACCCCACTTGTTACCTCTCCTGAATTTGAGAAGGTACGGTTGAAGAGTACTCTTTCAGTCTGATTTTGTAGCCAATTATGGATCCACTTAAAAGTTGTTCTATCTAGCTCACTTTGAGCTAGTTTGCTAATCAGGATGTCATGGGGCATTTGTCAAAAGCTTTGCTAAAGTCAAGATAGATTATGCCCACAGAATTTCTATAGTGCTTCTGGGACGTTACCCAATCAAAAACTGATATCACATTAGTCTGGCAGGATTTGTTCCTGAGGAATCCATGTTGGCTTCTAGAAAGCAATTCATTGTTTTCAGTTTAACTGCTCACTATCACCAGTTAAACAAAATCAAGGTTTGTTTTTTTAAAAAAAATCTGCCTGATAGTAACACCTCATGAGAAACTGTGGTTCGTGGACGGGCTGGCACCACTCTACAGTTAAGAAAAGATGACATGCTAGTTTTCCTTTGCTCAGAGTTCAGTGTTTCTTATGTCATGAGACAGTACCCATTTAGATGCTTCTGGATGTTTCTGTTGCATAGGGTGCTAATCAAATTAGGTCGCAGTCCTGTGTGCAATGAAAACAATGTAACTGGGCCATGCTTGGGGCTGTAGGACATTTTTGGTCTAAACATGCACAGAATTGGGTGTTTACTCTGTTAGTGTTACGATCTCTAGCAATTTAAGTAACTATAAAGACTTTTAGCTTTAAGTTATGCATCTTGATGGTCCTTGCTACTCCAATCTCCTCAACATAAGCTTTCTTTTCTTTAAAAATGTACTTATATTAATTTAATATTAACAAATTTTATGGTAGGTACAATGCAGCTTTTCGCTCTTTTATTCTAATTCTTTAAAAATTGAAATGACTTTCCTCAGCTTCAAGCTTTATTTTTAAGAATAACATTAGTGTACATTATTTTCAATCCAGATATAAATTCACAGCCCAGACCTCTGAAGTAAGCATTCTTTGATGCACCAGAGCTTCTATTTTAGTATTCATAAGAGTGCTGCAGCATTATATATTACCACCATGATCCAGCTACAGAGAACTAGGCATGGGAGTAGTGGATCAGCAACCACAAATTAGATATACGTTCAGATGCTTTAGAATATGTGCCAGATTATGGATGCCATCCCTCAGCACTGCACTATTTCCAGTGGGATGTGCATTCAAATGCAAACATACATTCTCAACTGGATTCTGGCGCATTCTGTCAGGTATAAGTTCCTTCTGACAGTGTGACTAGAGCAAGAGCAGAATGCTTTCTTATATTTATTTTTATATCACTAACCCGTTCCTTTAATAATAGATTTTCTAAACTGAAATGTAAAGTTTCTAAGACTGAAAGGATCCTAATTTTACCATCCTAAAATGCTTGTCGTGGATGATATATAAAAGCTTTTAATAATAAATACATAAATAAGTAAATAATTTTAATAGGTTGCAATTCTATATATCTGGGAGTTGAACTCTATAGGACTCATACATGAATGCCTATGATTATGCTGTCTTTATATGGAAGATATAGACACTCTCGTATACAAGCAAATACACGTACCTAAACATTTGGCTGACTTTGTGTGTTATGGTTGCATGTTTATTTTTTTTTTCTTATGTTCCATTTTTCTCTTTTCAAATTCTTTTCTTTCTCTTTCAGAAAGAAACAGACTTAACTAACAGACTTAAACACAGTATTTTGGATACATTATCAGCCTTCCTACACCATTCTTTTGAAAATAGCAATCTGCTACAGAGGACAACCCACTTTCCAAGCTGCACTGAGTTCCTCACAAGGGGAAAAAGTGAATTATAAATGTAACATAATGATAATAATAGATCAAATCAAAAGCAGGTCTAGTGGTTGATATAGACTAAGGCAAAAGGAAAGTCCAGTGCTGCACAAAACATGCAGTTGGAACATGGAAGGATCAATTTAAGCAAACTGGAAACATAAAGCAAGAAATGGAATGGTAAAATATCACAGTCTTTGGAGTAAGCAAACTAAAGTAGACTGGAGTGGGACATTTTCATTGACCTAAGGGTAGGAAACAATATAGAAGAATGACTTACAGAATTCTGTGAATCCTTGATATCTAACTAGGAGAAAATAAAGAGAAGGTGCAAGCATTATACCAAAGATATGAAAAAGATTAGAAACTCTTTCAAAGTAGAATCGTATGAGGAAGAGCCTTCAATATTACAACAAGAATTGAAAGGTGCTATGAAAGTACTTTGTAGGAATAAAGTACCTGAAGTACATAGGATATCAACAGAACTATTTCAAGCTGCAGAGACTGAAGTAGTCCAAACATAACAGGAATATGCTAACAAATATGGGAAACAAAATAATGGTCCACAGACTGGAAATATACATTCTAATCCCCAAGAAAGGAGATGCAAAACAGTACAGCAACCATACAGTCACTGCATTAATTTCCCATGCAAACTAAGTGATGCTCAAAGTGTTCGAACAAAGACTATTACCCTATGTGGAGCTATATGGAGCAAGACATACCTGACATTCAAGCTGGATTCCAAAAATGAAGAGGCACTTGAGATCCTATCACAATTATACTTTGGCTACTGGAATGTAGTTAGTTTAGTATAGTGGTTAAAAGCACAGGATGGGGACTCAGGCAATCTGGGTTCTAGTCCCTACTTGCCATGGAGCCAATTGGGTGACTTTGGGCCAGTTACAATCTCTCAGCCCAACCTATTCACAGGGTTTTTGTAGAGATAAGATCAAGAGCAGCAGGAGGATAATTATGTAGGCTACTTTGGCTTCATTATGAGAAAAAGTGGAATAAACTCAAATAAATACGTTTCAGAAGATGATCAGTCTGTGCTTTATCAGCTACAACAAAGTTTTTGACTGTGTGGATCACAAGAAGCCATGAATGTCCCAAAAAGAATTGAGTGTGCGTCACCACTTGACTGTCCTGATGTGTAACCTGTATCATGGACAAGAATCTATTATTAGGGTGTTATATAGAATCAAATGTCTTTTCCTACTGGCAAAGAAATCAGACAAGGGTCCATTTTATCTCTGTGTCTGTTCATTCTGTATGCATACAGACCATAATATACCATAAGGAAAGCTGGATAAGAATAAAAAAAAGGAGTGAAAATTAGTAGAAGATTCAACAATAATTTAGAATATACAGATGGATAACATATTACTGTCAGAAAGCAGCAACATATTGACTCCGGATGAAACTGAAAGAAGAAAGTGTAAAAGCTGGACTGCAGCTGAATATTTAGAAAACAACATTCTTGACTACAGAAGAAATACATAACTTTACTGTCAAAACTGAAGAAAATGAAATTGTGAAATATTTTGCACTCCTTGGCTCAATCATCATTTCAAAGCAGACTACAATCAAGAAATTAGAAGACTGAGATTTGCAAGGACAGCAATAAAGAAAGCATCAGTTGTGGCAACATTTTGCTGGAGACCAAGGAAATGTGTGTGAAAGCTGGACAGTGACAAAAGTCGACGGGAAGAAAATATGGTGCTGGAGGAGAGCTTTGTGAATACCCTGGACCAGCAGAAATATGAATAAGTGGGTCCTAGATCAAATCAAGTCAGAACATTTCCTAGAAGTAAAAATGGCAAAACTGAGTTTGTCATACTTTGGGAACATCATGAGAAGGCAAGACTAACTGGAGAAGGCAATCATTCTAGGGAAAGTAAAGGCAGCAGAAGAAAGTGAAGACCAGGGAAGAGATGGACTGAATCCATAACTGATTCTACAGCCTTGAGCTTACAAATAGCTGAGCAAGGCTGTCAAGAACAGGGCATTTTGGAGGGCATTCATTCATAGGGTCACCAGATGTTGGAAATGACTTGACAGTACATAAGGAGGACCAGATTTAGGACAAAAGACAAGATTTAGGCTGCAGTCCTATGGCTGTGTGAGAGCTCCACAGAACTGTTACATAGATTGGAATCCTCCATGGTCTGTTCCTTTCCAGTGTCAGAGTCCTAACACTGAAAAAGGTTTCAGGGGACATGCTTTCGGCCAAATTGCCTGAGGAAAATTATGCATCTCCTGGACTCTCCCTACACGCAACACTCAGACACACCATTGGAGTAATGTAGAACATCCACACATAATTGCCAAAAAAAGAAAGACAGACAGACAGACAGACAGAAAGACAGAAAGACAGAAAGAAAGACAGAAACAAAAAGAAAACAAAAGGTGAAACCCTCCCCCTGCTCTTACCTTCCTACCCTGCCAGGGATTTGGAGAAGGCAATTAACCTGCCTTGAATCGTCCTGCTCCACATGCCTTCTTGGGATTGCTCTGTCCAAGTCCTAGCTGGAAAAAAAAATTGAGGTAATATACATACATACATACAAACATATATATACTGTATATATCTTACTGGTAAAAGGATTTCCAAAAGAACATATCGGAATGGGGAGACACCCATTTTATGGGTGGCTATGCAAAACTTAAAAAAAAAAAGGTTTTTAAGTTTAAAAACAAGGTGGAATAACACCACTGCATTGTTTAAGTGTTTAATAAACCAAACCCTCCCACAACAGAAATTTTGCAGCATCTTTTTTCACTTCTACCTTTTGTAGAAAAAGAATGGTCCTATTTTCTCTAAATGGATTTTTAGTGTTACTGAAAATAGTTCCATGCCCAATTTTGGCACATTACTGTTTGTAAGATATAAATGACCTTATTCCTGTGAGGAAGGCATTATGGTATTTTCAGAAAGAATGTCTATCATCTCACTCTTTAAGAATTATTCTGCCTTGGGTTTTGCATAAAAAAGGCATTATGGATTAAGTTATGCAGTACAGGACACAATGTGCAATGTTGCTGTAGAAAGATGCTTAGCAGACGACCTAGTTGACATTTCATGCAAAGATTCAAACTAAGTCATAACCAGAGTTGCTGTGAGCTGGGCTATGGAAAGGGGAGGTGACATTTTGTGAATAGGGGAAGGGTACATTGTAGACAATCCTTGCAAAATGGGAAAAGCCTATACAAGAATAGGCAATTCTTTTTTAAGACTGAAATTACATTCAAATATTTTCATTACAGAGAGTGGAAGGAAGGAATGCAATGAATAACAAGCCCACAGCCCCACTTTCCAAGTTACTCTCTTCTAAACCCAAGCAACACAGTGCAAAGAATTAAGAGCTTGGAAGATTCTTTTAAGGTGCAGAATTTCTCCCCATTTCAGCAATGTATTTGGTTGTCATTCAGAGCCAAACAATACATTCTATTAATCACAATGCTGTAAGCTCACTTGTTTTTCACACTCATGTAAATGCATGCAATCTGGACTGGACCATGGCATTTTGGGAAAGGAATGCTGAAACCTTTGGCCTATTATCAACGTGAAATGCCCCCACTTCACTCGAAGGGGGAAGGGAAGGAAGGGAAGGGAAACTTAATTGAGTTCAATGGAAATTTCTCTCTCACTTTTTTAACTCTGTGGGGTGGTGATAGCATTCTATAATGAAAAATGGGTTGGGGGAAAAGTTAAGCTCACCTATCTTCTCTCTAAGCACCAGAGTTCTGATCTAACTCAGGACCACATAAGCATTTCACATAACCACATGACAATAAAGAAAAAGTTACTGAATTGTAACAGTTAGTGAAATAAATAACTTGCCCCTAAGATCTTTAGTAAGAACAAAATCCATTCACTTATCTGCAAATCTGAAAACTCGCTAGTTTGCTAATGGCCACTGATGAATCTTTAAAAGCAAAGACACATATTATCAGAGGACCTAGATTTACCTAAAAACTGTAGAAATTGTATGAATACATTTTTAACAACAATAATAATTTAAATAAAAGTATAATAGATAGTGTAGAAAAGTATGACCAGGTAACACACATGCCTTGCTTAGTCATCTAGGCAGGTGCTGTTGAGGAGCAGCTTCAAGGCCTGGTTCTTTCTTCTCACATCCTTGATCTTGATAAAGGACTTGGGCCATAGAGTACTTCAAATAGAGAAGTGCCTTCTGCAACACATAGTCATGCTAAAAGTCACCCATTAAGGAACTTGAATGTGGCTATATGCAATGTACCAAATGCATTCTAAAGTTTTCATAGTAACTAATAATGAGTAACTGATTAATGTGACTAGAAATTGGCAGCAGTGAAACAAAAGTATATGTTCCTAAGCTGCTTTCACAAATACCACACACTTACAATTCCTCACATGGTGAAATCACTTTCAACTGGGATACAGGCTACTAAGTAATATTTCATAATCTGGTCAAGATTGTACAACACCAGATACAGTTTCATTCACAATGTTTTTTCTTGAGAAGGGGAGCAAAAGGGCAAACTATCAAGTATCCTGTGGCTTTGTTGGAAAGACTGCAAGCCAAGGAAAACCATCTTTAAAACACCATTGCTGTTGGTAATGAATTCTATACAACAATAATTAGAAGAACTGATGCTACAGGCATGGCTAGCATTTGAAGAAAAATTAAGTGAATTTATTTCTGTATATCTTCAGTGAACCTATACAAATTTTTCAGTCAGTGTTCATGCCCAGTTTAGGAGCAAGTGACTTACAGGTCTTCAGGAGCAATCCTATACATGTCTACTCAGACATAAACCTCAGTCCCAGATAAATGTAGAAGGCTGCAGCTTTCAAAAGGAAAAAAGTAGAATGCACCTACCAAATTTCACACTAACACCAGCTGATATAATAAACCCCAGCAATATCTCTCGAGCATTTTCCTATGGAAAGAATATATTTTGTTTTTTTTCTGTGAAACACTGTCTGCAAACTTTTTTTGAAATATTTTAAGAGTTTTAGGGAACAATCCTATTGTACAAAAGTAAGTCTCTCAACTCCTGGTATGCTGGGAATAGTAGGATTTCATTCTGTCTAAAAATGCATAAGGTTGTGTCCTTAGAGATTTTAAGGAAAATACATTCTGATAATTAGGAGTCATATGTAGTGCCACATTTTGTAGAATTTCAGGTTCAATAAAAAGTCGTGTTTCTTACACTAAGTAAATTAGACCACACCATATTGCTAATTGTTTCTGACATTTCACCTGACATTCTGCAAACTTCCTCAAAGGACTTAGAAATATGGCATCATTACCCTCACATTGTGTGGTGTGACATCCTATTGAGTTTGACTGAGATTTTTTTCCCAGATACCTAAAACTAAATATTAGGAGCATTTAAAATATTGTGGTCTTTTTTGTCTACAGAAGCAGAGAATAATTTTGAATGAATAAAAGTGCCAAAGGAAAAAATAGAGTGCATCAGTGATTAAAAATAAGACTTTGGGATGGTTATAACTCTGCAGAATATAGTGATCAAGCATTTTTAAGAGTGAACTGATGGTTGCAGATGATGACATTATCTTTAATTTGGTTTTGTTAAACTAGTCTTGACCTGAAAATAAATAAGGTACCTCTTAGTATCAAGGATTAAGCATTTTAATTATTTCTATATATTGACTTCCATAAATTGAGTAAAAATGCGATCAGTACCCATTTTGTTTAGCTTGGGGAAGGACTACATAATTTGTATTTTGAAGATGTTACATTCTTTTTTTCCATGTGCTTTAAATGTCAACAAAAGATTAGCAAAAAATCATTGAAAATGTGCAAGCTATCACAAATACAGATTTCCCTATGGATTCTCTAATACTTTACAGATGAATGTTAAAGATTTATTGCACATGAACATCAAACATGGTTTTACTACAGTTCTCATTTGGATCAAATTGACACATTTTACATTTATTTTCACCTAATGAGATTCTTTCACTACGTATTATATTCCAAGTGACCTGGTGCATTACATTTGTGGCATGAAGCAATCCCATTGATATACCACTGATATACCAATGTATTTCTTTCACTGGCTGTTTAAGTATGTTTTTGGATTGTATCTCCATTCAGTGAGGACTCAAGGTGATGTGCAAATAAAACTTATGAAATAATAAAATTCCTCAAACTGCAAAACACTGACAAAGGCAAACAAGAAGAAAAAACATTGCTTGTGTTGGGTAATCCAGAATAAATCCTGGTAGGAAAAAAGTTGCTTATAATGTGCCTTTGTGTTATAAAATCAAACCTGTGCCCCTTTCTCAGAAAGTAGCAGAAGTCCAAGCCAGGTTACTGTTTAGCATTGCTGTAACTTTAAGAAGTTGGAATTCTAGGCTAATACTATCTGTGAGAAAATACAGTGTTCCCATCAGCTGCAGGCAGCTGATACAAAGGTATGAATTTGTTTCTGAATGAAACCACTTAATCCACTCAAGTTGCTAGTTAAACAGAGCGGAGAACCAACCAGGAGCTCAGAAAGCAAGTGCTAAGTAGCCAGCCTTTTCCACTAGACACAGTGTAGTTGTCAAACCAGTTTTTCCGGAATGGTTCCTCAGATATATTTGCAAGTTTAAACAGATACAGAGGCTGATCCAAACTGCAAGGAATTTATTGAATTGACATGTTAATAAAGCTCAATCAGTAATATTTTCCATGCCATAGGTATTTGCATTTCTTAGCGATTTCAGGTATTGTTCCATGTATGAAGTGATCATGATGTCATTGTACTGTCATTATCTTGAAACCACATACTCAGTATCTGTGTATGTGACTGGCAGGTTAGAAAACTCTCTGTACATGGGCAGGAACCTTGTAGATGCTTTGTACCTCTACCTAGGGATACACTGTCATTAGTGACTGCAGAAACTGGGTTAGTCTCACCAATAAAACCACTGAAGTTCAAAATTATTTAGGTCTTCCCAGTGAGTTCAAGCATTCATTCCTTGAGAATTGAAAACTGGAACTCTGTCATATGAAAGCAGGGATTACTAATGAAACTAGAGAGCAACACTTATAGTTAAAGCTTAGTGGAATAAAGTAATTGCAGCAGTTGTCTGAAGGACAGTAAACCAGTGTAATCTAACTTTCCTGAGGCCTATATTATTGTTGTAAGCCACCCCGAGGCTTCGGTGAATGGGGCGGCATAAAAATGTCTTAATAAATAAATAAATAAATAAAATATCCCACAGCTACAGAGCTGATATGCAAATAGCCTTTTCTTAACAAGTTCTTGAATTCTGATTTTGTTTTAAATTGGTATGCAATAGTCTCACATAAATCTTAAATACAACAAAATCATCCATGCTATTGTACTTCCAATCACTATGTATGGGTGTGAAAGTTAGACAGTGAAGAAAGCTAAATACAATAAAACAGGAGAATTTGAAGCATGTAGCTGTGAATATCCTGGACTGATAGACATGATAGTGTTCTAGATCAAGTCAAGCCAGAACTGTCCCTGAAAATAAGAATGACAAAACTGACGCCATTGCATTTTGGACACATCGTGAGACAGCAAGAGTCATTACAGAAGACTATCATTCAAAGGAAAGATGAAGGCAGAGGAAGAAGAGGAAACTTGTTGTATCAGTTCCATTAAAGAAGCCACAGCCTTGACTGTACAAGACCTGGGCCAAGTTGCAAAGGACAGGACATTCTGAACATCACTCATTGATAGATTGCCATAAGTCAGAGATAAATGGATGGCATGTAAGAGCAAAGCTATCAGTGCACTGAAATCACAGTGTGGACAAGTGAGCTGTGAGACATTATAATTGTAATGTTTATAGTTTTACATTTTTGTGAGCCGCCCCAAGGCTTTGTTGCGATGGGGGTGGCATAGAAATGTTTTAAATAAATAAATAAATAAATAAATAAATAAATAAATAAATAAATAAAGTGATGCCTATGAATCTCATTAAACAACAGTTCAGATATCATTCTGCATTGTTAAATGTATTAACTGAGGCAGTGTTTAAAGGTAACACCTTCATACTCGTAGTTGCTTGGATTAAACTATGTAAACAATAGCTTATTTCTATAGCATCTTATGACCATAAAAACTCCAAAAGTGGCTCACAAAAGCAATTTTGAAAGGGAGAGGGTGCAGGGCTCCTGCCAAAAAAATCTAGGTTGAGATAGAGGAATCTTCCTGAGTGTAGCACTGCATTCATGTGTTGAAATGTACAAATGACCACTTGAAGAACAACAGTTACAGGTATACAACCTGATTTTCACTTTCCAACTCAGTTCTTGTTGGTGATTGCTAGATGTTGACGGTTATCCCAGGGTTATTCTAGGATTATCTGAGGGTTGTTTAACTTGATCCCATTATTCCATGTCCTGCATTCTGGGATGATCAGGAAGAGCTCTTGGCCTTCCTCTTTGTGACAGCCTTTCAAGTACTTGAAGAGTGCTATCAAATCCCACTTCAGTTTTTTCTTCTTGAAGCTAAACATGCCCAGTTCTTTCAATCTCTCCTCATATGGCTTTGTTTCTAGTCCCCAGATAATACTAGTTGCCTTTCTCTGAACAGTTTCCAGCTTGTTTGCATCTTTCTTCAACGGTGCTGCCCAGAACTGGACACAATACCCCAGGTGAGGCCTAACCAGCGCTGAGTAAAGGGGAACTTGTATGTCACAGGATTTGGAAGTGATACTTCTACTAATGCAGCCTAAAATGGCATTTGCCCTTTTTTTGCAGCCACATCACATTGTTAACTCACCATCAGCTTGTGATGTACAATTCCAAGATCCTTCTTGCTTGCACTATTGTTGAGTCAAGTATTCCCCATATTTTAGTGATGCATGTGGTTTCTTTTTCCTAGGTGCAGAACTTGGCATTTGTCCCTATATAATTTCATCCTGTTGTTTTCAGCCCAGTGTGCCAAGATCACCTTGAATCTTCTTTCTCTCTTCCAGGGTATTAGCTATAGCTATTAGGAGTTGAGCACTTCTGCTTTTTGCCATCCACAATGAGTTGTTGAACCCTCATTTCTTTCCTCTGTCTTTGTACATATTTGAAGAAGTCTTTTAGCATCCTTCACTAGCCTTAATTCATTCCTAGGCTTAGCCTTCTTGTTGCCTTCCCTGCAATTCTGTGCTACCTACCTGTTTTCTTCCTTTGCAGCTTGGCCTTCCTTTTACTTCCTCTACATGTCCTTACTTGTTTTCAGATCATCTGTAAGCTTTTTGTGAAGCCACATGAGCTTCTTCTGTTGTCTTCTTCTTTTTTCCTTGTTTGTTTGTAATTGTGGCTTTTGAATTTCCCTTTTAAAAAATTTCCAGCCATCTTGGGAGTCTTTTAAACTCTCTTCCCTTGGGACTTTACATATCATTGTTCGGAGTTTATTAAAATTGTATTTCCTAAAATCCAGGGTACATGTTTGGCTACATTTGGCTTTTAGAATCAAGAATTCAAGTATGGCATGGTCACTTTTTCCCCAGAGTTCCTGTAGCTGCCACTTTATCTACTACCCCTTCCCTGTGGGTTAGTTTCATGTCATGGATAGCCGTACTTCATGTTTCTTTCTCCACTTTCTGTTAGAGGAAGCTATTAGCAACACATGTTAGAAATCTTTTGGAGGGTCTGTTTATGGCAGAATTTGTCTCCCAGATGATATCAGGGCAAACTATGTATCAGTTTTTCAGCATTAACAGTGTAGAAAAGCAGACCTATCAAACAAAGGTGATCTTCGCCTGTAGGTGGGGATAGGAATTACCCTAAAACTTTTTTTAAATAACTGCATCACATTGCATTGCAAAAAACCATCAAGGTAAATTTAAAGAGATTCCCATTTTTTTTCTTTTGCTGTAGACACACCAAGGAATTTTAAGATGAGACCATCTTTATTTTTTCCATCTTACACATTATTTTAAAACAGAACATCCATTGCCTTTTTAGAAGAATAGAGTTCTACATGTGGGACTGTAGGAATTCTTTCTATTTAACATATATAATATTGTGTCTTATAGTGTCAAAACAGAATATCCATCCTTCCTCATGGAATCACAATCCACCTCAAAATTGTTAAAGAAACAGAGCACCCATTGGGTTTCTCGCCTGGCATCACAAACCCAAATAGTGAAAAGGAGCAATATTTTGCAATCTCAGGCCCACTAAAGCATGTACACACATGCATGCACACACAAAGAGCAGGCACAAATTGGTCTGAAAAAAAATCACAGCCCCACAGCATGAAGATATGGGTCTGAAAAGAAAACCTGAATCCCACTGCTATGACTTGCTCAGAAAAATAATGCCACTGCCCCATAATAAACAGAGCTGCTAAAAAAATCCAGGGGCACACAGCAAATGTACATACAATTACCTTTAAATGGACAACAGCAGCAATCCCCCTGCCATAACAAGAACAGAAGAATGTGAGTTGTGCAGGTTATAGCTGTTCTGTCTGGCTCTTCTCTTTGCAGAGGCTGAAGCTGAAGAATATGAAAATGATAAGAGTACTCATGCCTGCGTGTGTCCACACACTTGCTTACTGCTTCCTTCACTCAGAGAAAAAATAATATACATAACATTAATCCATGCAATAAATCCAATGAATAATTATATTTCTAAAGACAAACAATCCATGTTAAACCAACCAAGGAAAGGGAAGCAAAATGGATAATAGCAACAAAAAGGGGAATAATACAGTCTCCTGGGTCCAAACCAGTTCCACAACCATTTTTTTTGGCTGGCTGCTTGGCCGATCCCCATCTGCATTCAGTTGTCCATATGGAACTTACTATCACCCATTCTGATTGGCTATGGATGCTTAGCAATGCAGCAATGCCTCATCTCTGTTTTTATTGCAACATCCTGACTTTGTGGAGAAACACCCTGGTAAAGTTGCCCTCCAAGTCAAGCCAGACGTGCATTCCAGCCACAGGTAATCTACGCTTGTGCACACAGGCACAATAAGAAAGTGGAACTGCCAAGTGAGAAGGGAAGCTGGCAGCCATACTCAGACAGTAGAGGAAAGAGATATGAAATTTCACTTAACAGACAAACAAATCCTTTCTTTCTATGGAACCAGGATAGAGCCCACTGATCCCCATCATTAGGGTACTAGGATAAGAAGATGAGTCCTGGAAATCTTTAGATGTACTCATGGCTGCAAATAAAAATTGAGGCATATCAAAGTCTTCTAATAGTGTACTTTATACTGGAATTGCTGAAATGCCTTAGAGTAATTGCCCCAGGTTCATTCATGAATAAAACCTCCAAAGATGGCATCACCTTGGTGAGGCAATTGCAACTGCTCCTCCAGTTTCAGAAACTATAATTGCATGGTATCTGGGCTTTAAGTTTTCAGTTCTACAGGTACAATTAGGTTTGGTCTTGACTGATGGATAGCAGAGCAACAGGATTATCAACTGTGTGCCAGCCTGGTGTAGTGGTTAAGAGTGAGGGACTGGGACCCAGGCTATCTAGGTTCTAGTCTCCACTCAGCTGTGGAACTAACTGAATGACTTTGGGCCAGTCACAGACTCTCAGACCAACCTACCTCACAGGGTTCTTGTTGTGAGGATAAAATTGAGAGCAGGAGGAGAATTATGCAACCTGCCTTCAGTTCTTGAGGGGAAACATAAAAGGATATTAATATAACACATCAATAAATAAACTGGGTCCTAAAGGATCCAGCCAGATTAAACTAGCTGAAGAAGTCATTCATGTAATGACTTAACTGGCCAATTATTCTAGGCACATTTGTATTAAGGTGTATGTGTATGTGATTAATGACTTACTTCTACCCATGTTTAAGACAGAAAAAGACCTACAATTCCTAGCAAGCCCCATACTGGCTTAGATGGCTTTTTATTTTCTAAGCATGTATTGGATTGGCCTCTAAGTTGTTTTTTTTAAAACACCAAACCAGCAAACAAACAAAAAATCCAAACTGTTAAGAAAAACAATGTAGTGAGTTTATCGCAACAGTTAATGAAGGGCTGGAAGTTTTTAACAGAGCCTAGTAATATTGTCATAGAATAAGGCAGTAGATGACCTTGAAAAGAGGTGAAAGGAAACCAGGAAACGTTAATTAAAATTATTAGTGGCGTTTGAGGTGCTTATCTTGTTTACTGCTAAGGTGTTGCTCCCTCCTGCATAATTAACAGCAATTTTACTTACTTTCAAGTCTGTAATTTTAAATATCACAAAGTTTTATCTTCCTCGAGAAGTAATTCATTATTGGTTTGCATGTAACTGCTTGATGTTTTAATCAATATATGCAACTTCCACAAAAGTCTGTTATAATTTGTCAAGAGGTTTTTATATATCTTTTATAGCACAGGATTAGGCATGCAACATGAAGCTGAAATCCTATTTAGTAATGAAATTTAAACAGAATTTGGTGTTTATGATGTGAAGATATTTTTTGCTTGATCTGTGCCTTTGCATTTCCCTTTATGCCAGAGTACTAGAGGACAATGATATCTGGAAAACAAACCATGCTGGAGTTAAATCCATTTGAACACAAAGAGTTACTGTCAGTTAATCCTAAAAGAGACAATGCAGATTTTAAAACTAAACTGCTTAAGAAATGAATATGTCTTGCATGCTTTCAATTTATTTCAAATCCTAAGTTGAAGAGCTCTCTGCTGTTGTCTAATATTTGCATAAAATATTTAATCTCACACTTTAAATTAATGATCTGAAAGGCCTAAATGTTTCAAAAATGTTGTTGTCAGAACAATGTAATCTTTTCTCTCCAGACTTCTTCACATAATTGTGGTGCCCTTATCCTAATATTCCTGTAACCTTCTTAGAGCATTGGCCTGTGTGAAATTTACTCATAAAATACTTGTTTTAGTTCTGATGGCTTTTAAACTTTTCCTTTGGTTAGGAAAATTCTTATTATAATACGGCCCAATACAGATGCCCATACAAAGTGTCAGGCATTTCTGCCACAGTTTACTTGGTCATCAGTATTAATTATTGAAAAGGTATTGTGAATTGTTTTCTGCTATGTGTTCTACTGTGGAGGATGTTTTTAATGTATAATTCTCCTTCTCATTTACCACTTTCTAACTCTGATAAAGAAAATCCAGTTCCTTCAATGAGCAGGCAACAGAGAGGAAGAGACCTGACAACCTGCAAAACACAGGACAGATTTAACAAAATCAGTACTTTCCTACTGTTACTGAACTCAGCCAGTCAACAGCTAGGGCAAACCCGGGTGGACCCCAGACCCAAGTCAAAAGGAGCCTGAGACGAGACTTAGAGTCAAAACCAGCTTTATTCTAGTGCACTATAGAATAAAGGGAGACGAAAGGGGATGTTTGGCCCAAAGTAGTGTCTCTAAAGTTGCACCCCAGTACATGCGTTTTATACCCTGGGAAAGCAATTAGGTTGCCTAATACACTTCTAATGCATCAATATCTCAATATAGCCACATCCCCACTGCTGTTAGCTTCAAAGAGTCTTTTCTCCTGTCAAGGACCGGGCATTTCCCATGTCTATTTCTTATTTGCTTGAGATTCACACAGGCTTGCCACATTCTTACACCCTGCACATTTGCAACTTTCATGGCGGCTATAACCAGTTTCCACTGTTCCTCTGATTACCGTATTGAAGGTCAGGCTAGCTTGTTAGTTGTGGGTTACACGAAGTTCATTTTGTTCCTCCCTTCTGGGGCAGTATCTGTGGTGCTTTTACTATGTGGCCTCCCTCTGGCTAACTACTTTTGGGGTGTTTTGGGATGCTGCAATTGGCAACACTACCAATGATTGCCTTAGATACAGCAAGGAAGGAAAGAATATAGAGTCTCACAGAACTGTCTTCTAAGGAATCCATTCTTATGTATCCATTTTATTCTTAGTTATCAGTTTTTAATTTAAATTTTCAGTTGCAATTCTGAATATTTTGAACATTTCCTAAATAGGTCTTCACTTAATAACATCAGGACAAATCAGTAACAGCTACAGCAACCATGTAATACTCTGAAGACAGCCATTACCAAATATTATAATTTATATTGTTGCTTTTTATCAGAAAATAGGGAAAGAGTTACTATTTGGTAAGATGACCATCTCTTCATATCTATTAGGTAGGCTTGCATGACACAAGAACTCATGATGCAATCTTAACATTGTGGGTATGCTGTGTCTTCTGGGCCCAGTTCCGGAAGGCTTAGTTTTTTGAAACTGCAGAGAATCCATGGTGTGTTCTAAGGTTTCCATACAACTTTTCTGGTCATCTGGACCTGGGACTGCCATTTACCATTGCTGATATGGCAACATTGTAGAGTTCCTTAGTGAAAGCGGCACCATTCCTAGACTTTAATCACTACTGCCCTCAGTTCCCTAGCAACAGATATGTCATTGCTCACTTTATTCCCATTGGCTGAGTCATGTGGCCATCTCCCTGTTTATGTTTAGAAACGGAAGCATTACAAAAATGCATGAAGTGAGAAGGGAGGAATCATGGCACTAGAGATACGTAGATGTTAATTAATCTGTTCCATTTCTATTTCATGGATTCCTAGTATCTATCATCTACTCACTAACAGAACTGGATTTCCCTGCTTCATAAAATTACACGAAAAAGAATACCACAGTATATGTAACTTCCACTGGCACATAACATTTTCTATATCTTTCTTAGTGGAGCATGCTGTCAATGAGCAAAGCCCCACAAAAAGAGTGCTATATAGCAAAGGCTGAAGAAAGATCAGATTATAAAATATGGTTTTCTTTCTATCTTTTAATGGCATATATACTAGTACAGTCATAGTTTTTATGACCAAATTTGCATACAATTCTGGAAAGTTAAAAAATGGTCCACAAGTCTGGTCTGCTAAGGAATCTTAGTTTATGTTACATGAATCTATTACAGATTTTCCACATGTGAAGTCCCTAAGATGCAGTCCAGGCCAGAATTCAGAGGATTGTGAGACCTCCTGCTTGAAATCCTGAAGGCATTAGCTGTGTAGACAATAGTAAGCTAGAGAGCCCAATTCAACACTAGGCAGCTTTCTACAGTTCCTAGATGTCAGAGGATGGTCTTCCCACCCACCCCTTTTTCCTTCCAAAAACAGAAGCTCTAACTACAGCCTGTATTATGTTTAAGCTGGCCAGCTAGACTGGCTTCATAATACAAAATAGGGATGTAAAAATCATTAATAAAAGGCATTACCATAGTTAGAATACCAACTATTAAGGAAAGGCAGCCCATGTTAAGAAGATGATTCCAAATTCAATCCCTCTGCTCCTTTCCCACCAAACTGAGTTGACTTCACCTTCCCGCAGCTTATGAGCCAGATGATGGGAATGGTCTACTGAGTGGATGCTACTCAACTGGTTTGATCTGATGCTGGACTACATGACAAATTATGTTACCCCTACCTCCTATCTAACTGCTCCCGTTCAACAGAGTTTCTCACAGAACCAGATATGATCTGGTTTTTACTGGCTTTGTGGCTTATCATTGGGTTTGCTTGGAATTTCAGTGAAGAATCTCAAGCGTGTCTCTTCTAGTTCTGATTCAGATTCTGAGGTAACAGCACTGGAATTTTGGAAGGAGCAGGCTCAGCCCCTAAATCCCAGATAGCTCATCTATCCATCTATAGTGTACATGTGTGGTGGTGGTGGTGGTGATAAAAGGTTGATAGTACCTCTATTTCTATAAGCATAATGGTACTTGACCCATAATAAGGGTGCCTACTTTCCACTGCTACTGTGTCCAGTAGCTCAATCAGGATCCGCTTCACATGGAGGAGTTCAACAACACTGAACTTCGGCACATGTGAACATTCCCTTTCAGTGTGCCCAAAACATGGAAAATGGGGACTTGCAAAGCAATAATATTGATGGGTGGGCATGGATGCCAGCATATTAGAGGAAGGACCATCCTGCATGCCCTCTTTGCACATTCTTTCAGTGCACAGAGGGTTGTGTGACCACCTCCTTTCAGAATTTCAGATTTGTGACTAGGCAATGGAACGTACATAGCATAACAATTCTTTCCATATATAATTTGGCTTGTTTTGTGATAACCAGTCATAAATTTCACATATCAAGTTTTATTAAATGCTGTGATGAAATGTCCTTTATAAAACTCTGAGTATTACACAATCTTCTCTTTGTATATTCTCTGTAAGTTTAGACTATATCTAGCAGGCCATAGGCCTTGCTATGTTAGCATCGCTAGTTGCTTAGTAACATTCTGAAGGTGAAGAGAGGGACAATTGCTTTGAATATTGTAAGATGGGAATTCGATTAAGTAGATATTGTTCTGTTTGGCTGGAGATTCTAGCTAGATGGAAATGACAGTTAAGGCATGACAGGTACAGAATTAGAGGGTGGGGGAGAGAAGATCTGCTGGCTGGTGTGTGGTATTTGAGAAAGGATCAGAGAAAGCTGAAGAAAGAAGGAATGAACCTATCTCTATGACCTAGGAATCACTCACCCTACTTACTTCTGTCTTGCCAGGATTCATCTTCAGTTCATTGGCCCCCATCCAATCCATCACTGAGTCCAGACACTGATCTACATCTTGTATAGCCTCTACTGATTCAGCTGTCACAGAGAGATAGAGCTATGTGTCAGTATAGTAATGGCACTTGGCTTCAAAGCTTCTAATGCCCACTCCTAGTGGCTTTATACAGATATTAAACAAGATTGAGGACCAGATGGTTGCCTGAACAGTTCCATAGCTCCATTGCCAGGGGTCTGAGAAACAGTTATTTAGAGGAAATATCTCTCAAATCAACCCCACAGGTAAGGTTGGAATCATTATAACACAGTGGCCACACATGTCATGACAAGCAGTACCATGTGGCTTCCATCATGCACAGGTTTAACCCATTCTTCTCTCATTTCCTGACTCCCTCCACAGGTCCCTGTGTCACAGTTTTCTATGTACATCTTGTCACATCAGAACTTCCATATTCATTCACAATACAAACATACCTTCAACTACTCAGACTACACATACACTGATGAAACCCAATACAATCACCAAATTTCAGTTAATGGTTATGGCCAATAGTTGGGAAAGGCAATTCTGTAGGTTGGTTGCCAGGAATGGTACATCTGCTCACAGCACCCCCTGTCTTTGAGTGGCTGCCCCTGAAGGTGGCTGGTTGCATAACCAGGAGAGTTCTGTGAACTTTTGTATACTTCTTCTTGCTTTGCCCCACTTTGCAGGACCAGACCAAGCATGAGAGGAAGTCTGCAGACGCTAGATGGATGATTCCAAAAGGGTTCATCCCAGCCCTAGTTTCATATCTCCTTTTTTGAAAGAGAGCAAAAGAACTCTCTTGTACTCAGATTTTCCAGGTTGATGGGCAGTATCCAATCCTTTCACTCCCTAAATTCAAATAGTAGCAGAAAAACAGAATCTTTTGCTTCCACATTTGACTGCACATTATTCTTGCACAAGTTGAGTGAGTCAATCAGTACTAAGCATATTTTTATATAAAATTTCTATCTGTAGCAGGACCTTAAAATGTTGCTTTGACATACTTATCACAAAGAATTCTGTTAAAAATCTCTAAAGCCAAAGAGGCAATAAAGACAACAAAAGGGTTCAAATTATGTTTATAGGGGTTTTGCTGTGCTTACACTATTGTTGTAATTGTTGGTGCATCAGAAACTGCTAAGAATGTATCTCCCCCCCCCCCCATAATTCCATTTTTACCACATGGCTGGAGAACCAATCCCTCTTGAAATACCATTTCCATGAGAAATGTTGCAAATAACAACTGAATAAAAGCAAGCTAAATGTAATGTGTGGGGTTGAATCTAAATTCAAATGTTAGGTAAAGGTTTTATATGGCTCTGAAAAGTGATGTATGCACATTGTATCACCTACATGCCAATTTATTTCTCTGGAAAAGTATATTTTATTTTTCCTTCCTAATGTAAATATTCAATAATTTCTTTAATTTATTAAATGTATTTTAAACTGAAAAAGCATTCTGGATTGAAAAATACATATTTTACAGCTTGAACATGGAAAGAAACAAAACACATTCTGGTCACATAGACATCATGTGGACATTATGGAGTAGCTACTAGTGAGTTTGTTTTCTAGTTCATTCTTTACTTTCTGAAACTATAAACAGTAATAAATATAAATCAAAACATTTCTACTCTCTGGAGCAGGTTGGTGGCCTACAGCATACCTGTTGGCCCATGAAAAACTGTTTATCTTCCCTCATGCTTCCAGCAGACGTTATACTAAAACACAAACAGTTTTCCAAACTATTCCACTGATACTACATTTCCAGGTGTTCAATTTCTTTAGTTGCCCTCAAAACAGTATAGGAGGAAAGTAGATATGCATGCAATATCCACTTTAAACTGTCATTCCATGCTAATAGAGTCTGAAAAGCTCTCACATAAGCTATCAGAAAAGTTGCCAATGTAAGGCAAATTGATATCTTCAGATGGGAAATGTGGTAGATGTATTGTATTTTTCCCGTCAGCTGCTTTTATTAAAAATTGGGGGTTCTCAGGCTTGCTTGCAGCAAACTCACAGATAGGCAAAAGAAGAATGTTTGATTGCAAGGCTGCACAATTTGTGACCCACAAGGCCAAACACAATCCACCAGTTTGAGGCTTCATAGACATTGTGTTTTTGTATCATGCCTAGGAGTTTAAAAATAAAAAAATAAAAAATGGGGGGTGTTGAGCAGATAGTGAGCCATAATGCATTGACAGGAGGCTGTTTTCAGCATTGTGGTTCACAAGCTATTTAGCTCTGATCAATTTCATTTCCCACAACAGCTTTTAATAGAATCCCTTATCCCCCTTCACTTGATGAGTATAGGCCTTTCCAGTTGTTCATTCAGGGGTCTCCAACTTTTTAGGGTCAGAAAGCACATTTGGAACTTTGAGGGAATGTCGCAGATCCTCTCATGCAATGGCTGCCACGGCAACTTGTCCTATCACAAGGTGGCTTGCATGGTGAGCACGGATATTCACAAAACACACATTTACCAAGAAGCAAATTGGCAGAGCTAGAAGAAAAATAACCTGCCCAAGGCAGAAGTGGGGGCTGAGCCCTGAAGAACTCCCAATCTTTTGCAGCCAGTTAAGGATGGCACTGGATGTAGTACTTCATTTTGAAGCAAGTAACCCTCCCAGTAAGAAATAAAATAAAAACAGTAAGAAGTAAAATAATAATAAGAAGGGACAGGAAGCCTGATGGATACTGGGTGAGGTGCCCACAGGTATTATGGTGGAAAGACCCATCTACAGAACAAATGTAAATGGTTGTGGGAGGGAGGGGGTATGGAATCTTTCCATGATTCAAGGTGCCGTACTCTGTATGTTTTGACAGAAAAAGGCCTATGACTTTTTGACTAGTTAGGGAACACTGGGAGCTGTAGGATGTTTTCTGTCTCTACATATATACAGAATTGCCCCCATTCTCATGCTAATCAGAAGATCGGGCTGCCCCGAGGGGAATAGCTGAGAGGTTTGTATGAGCGAAGTCTAGTTGGCATTTTCAGTTAAAAGGAATAGGCTACATGAACAAATTGACTCATTATAAGACAGCTCCCTCTTGTTGGCTCTCTATGATCTAATGAGAGCAGATCAGACTGTGCATCAGAAGTAGAGCCTGAAACCTCAGTTGCTCCTCCCCAAAGTACACAGATTCATTACTTTCTGCATGGAATGAACAACTGAAAGGACTTACAGATCAGCCCTACCATTAGTCAGAATCAGGTGGCTGACTCAGCTGAATGTGGGTGTCTTGAAAGGGTTGCAAATTTCTCTGCTTCAGGTAGGCAGCAAAAGATCCTGGGCTGGTTGTCTGTGGGCATGATGGGGAAACTGCTTGAAATTTCTGGATGTATCAGCTGCTTCCCGATGTCATGCTACTTCTCATTCCAGGCATGTTTTTCCACCCTAGCATTTTGTTTGCATGCATGAGAAAAGCTATAATTCTATGTGATTTAATCTCAGTATTCCCTTCCAGTTGTGAGAGTTAAAGATTTAGGGTGGCACTTTTCACCACAGATCAGCCATAGATTTCAACAGGAGTGACAAAGACAGCAACCTTCTAAAGAATTGTCTTTTGGTTCAGGTGCAGGTAATAGTCAAGATGTCCCTGAATGTATCTTGATCTGCTGCTCCCTATTCTCTTCTCTCATGTCCTGAAGACAAATTCTTTTTTCTATGTTATGGGGGTTCACTGTTATAAGGGTGGGTTCATTATTTAAAATAAATAAGAACACCACTCCAGTTAGAGAAAAAAGACACATCATGTTTCTCATAATACAAGCAGAGGTGTTAAGATCAAACATATGAAAATCATGTTGTTGTGTCATATTTTGTCAAGTTGCATCCCATATGATTAGCTGTATCTAATTCATATTACAAACTCTTCTACTGGTGGACCTCTCACACAAACATTTTTAATGGTTCCTCCTCCAATAATGGTGGTGGTAATAATAATAATTATTATTATCATCATCATCATTATTATTATTTATTTAAAACATTTCTGTGCCGCCCCCATCGCAACAAAGCCTCGGGGCAGCTCACAACAATATTCAATAATAATAATAATAATAATAATAATAATAATAATAATAATAATAGAATATTGACAGGCTGCTACCGAAGGCTGATTTCTGCCAGGTCAGCTATGGGAAGTCTAGCTGCTTGGGGAGTTCTTAAGTTGTGTTGCCAGTGACCTCCTTCCTTCAGTCCAGTGCAGAAAGAATAATTAAAAAAGGAAGGTGCTTTGGACGTACTTTCAAAAAGCTCAGATGTTGCATTGGGAAATCTGCTAGCAAACAAAGGCTAGCTTAGAAACATACAGTCCTGCATATGCAGAAGATTTTAGTAAGAAATTCACTTTCTAAAGAATGTTACATATAAAAAAATATGTATTTTGTGGTGGGAAGAAGAAGGAAAAGGAAGGCATCATAGTGCGCTAACAGCCTGAGTGTAATTTGGGGTTTCAGAGCACATGCACAATTTATTGTAAAAAAATAAGGGAGCATTTTGGACTTCTTTTTAGATATTCCCAGGAAAACAAAATACTGAGGTGAGGCTTTATCTATTCATTTTGTCTGGTGATGAAAGAAGGGAGTTTAGCTGGTGAATCAGAAAATTGCTTGGAGGCTGGGTTTCACCTTCTTAATCATTGCATCCAGCCAATCCTAGACAGTTGCCTTTCAGAAAAAAAGTTGGGGAGGATCAATTGCAGGATACTCAAAAAACTCAGGGCTGATTTCAGGGGTGCATAATATCAGGCAGTCCAGACGGAACTGTCAAACGGCATAAGAATGTATGGTTATTCCATCAGAATCAGAGCTTATTCTGTTTATTTTACTGGTGCGTTTATTTTGTCTCTATGTTCCCATGAATGTCAGAATCTGGGAATTATCTACATTCACTAGTGAATGCCAACAATCCTTTTATTAGATAGTAGCAATCACCAGAATTCATTATTAACCACTTTCTGATATTCAAAGTCACATAAGACACTAAATTCCCATGGTATCCATGACTAACAAAGCTAAATGTTCCAAGTGCAGCTAGGTAGCATAGTCAAAATGTAACCATGAACTAATAAAAAGCCATATCACCATCAAGGTTTGTAAAAATAAAAATAATCTGGGGGAAATTTTAAGGGGGAAAATTTCCAGAAATCGCAATTAAGTTTTATCCTCTTGAGTGGTCATGGAATTTTGTTTGTGTTTGTGTGGGTGGAGAAAACCTAAAAGGGAGGAGTAATGTGATGGATTGGCTGGAAAGTTAAACAAAGAGCAATCTGCACTGCAACATTTTGTTGTAGGCCCCATTGTTTTAATTTTGTTGTTGTCGTCGTTAGTTGCAAAGTTGTGTCTGACCCATCGCGACCCCATGGACAACATTCCTCCAGGCCTTCCTGCCCTCCACCATCCCCCGGAGTCCACTTGAGCTCACACTGACTGCTTCAGTGACTCCATCTAGCCACCTCATCCTCTGCCATCCCCTTCTTTTGTCATCAATTGTTCACAGCACTAGGGTCTTCTCCATTGAGTCCTTCGTTCTCATTAGGTGGCCAAAGTATATGAATTTCATCTTCAGTATCTGGCCTTCTAAAGAGCAGTCAGGGTCAATTTCCTCTAAGACTGACTGATTTCCATGCAGGGACTCTCAGGAGTCTCCTCCAGCACCACAATTCAAAGGCCTCAATTCTTCAGTGCTCAGCCTTCCTTATGGTCCAGCTTACACAGCCATACATTGCAACTGGGAAAACCATAGCCTTGACTATACGCACTTTCCTCGGCAGGGTGATGTCTCTGCTTTTTAGGATGCTGTCTAGATTTGCCATAGTTTTCCTCCCAAGGAGCAAGCATCTCTTAATTTCTTGGCTGCAGTCCCCATCTGCAGTGATCTTGGAGCCCAGGAAATTAAAATCTGTCACTACCTCCATTTTTTCCCCATCTATTTGCCAGGAAGTGAGAGGACCGGATGCCATGATCTTAGTTTTCTTAATGTTGAGTTTCAAGCCAACTTTTGTGCTCTCTACTTTCACCCACACCAAGAGGCTCTTAAGTTCCTCTTCACTTTCTGCCATGAGAGTGGTATCATCTGCATATCTGAGGTTGTAGATATTTCTCTCAGCAATCTTAATTCCAACTGGTGATTCATCTAGCCCCGCCTTTCTCATGATGTGCTCTGCATATAAGTTAAATAGGTAGGGCAACAGTATACAGCCTTGCCGAACTCCTTTCTCAATTTTGAACCAAACAGTGGTTCCATGTCCAGTTCTCACTGTTGCTTCTTGACCCACATACAGTATGCATGTACCCATATGGTATCTGGATATTTTGCACTGTGGCAGAAATAGCAACTTGTGTGTGTGTTGGGGGGGGGGGCAGGAATCAAATGGAAAAATCACCCTATAGTTCTAATCAGATTTGGGTCAGTCAGGGCTGCTCTTATTAAAAGACAGATTTAAATATGGTTATCCCAGTGTCACCTGTATTTCTTCCCTTAGTTCTGCAAAAACAGAACCTTGTAAAAAAGACTGTTTGTTGGATTTGTTCTATGGATCGTTACCATGAGAATGTAGTGAAATAGGTTGCATCCATTATCTTTTAGGGAGTTTTGTACAAACAAGAGCTGCTATTTAAAATAAAGAGACATTTGCTAAAATGTAGGCCTATGGACTAAGGGTTTTTGGTTTGGGGTGGCAAAAATGAATTACATGTTTGTGAAACTTTGCTATATTAAATATTTAACCAAAGCCATGTATTGTTTTTGTTGGCATATTCCCACATAGGAACCATTTCACAGGAAGTGATTTAAGCACTAAGGCCCATGAATAATAAAAAATGGCCTTTAAACATTATGAACTATAACCTGATTCAGCTCAGTTTATCGGCTTTTGGCTTGCTAGATTTCTAAATGAAAGAACATATGCTGAAAGGCTATCAATAAGAGCAGCAGTATACAATGCTAGCAATCTCCATTTAAAATATATTTGTAGCATTGGAAGAGGAGGCCAGCATGGTAGTGGAGGTGTGGAGGGAGGGGGAGAGAGGAAAGATTGACCCAAAGCTGGTAAAAACAACAAAATCCAACTTCTACAAGATCTTTTAAAAGCCAGACATTCTCTACAACCATTTTTATGAGGGCATGTGGCAATGCTGCTGCAAATATTACTGTTTGTGAATAAAATGAAAATTAGTGTGTTGGTGTGTTCACCTGTACATTTTCCTTTAAAGCCAGTGATTGCATTTGAAACCTGCAATTCTCAACAAAAAGAGAGAAGTTCAGAGCTGATTGCTGGATATTTGGACCTCCCAGTGCAAACATTAACTGGCTGAGAGGCACTCTGGAATGTAATGAAGGAAACAATGCTGGGAAAGGAGCCAAAAAAGCAGAAACACTGGCGCCTGGAACCTAGGGATTTGCCTCCTAGTAATAGGAGCTGAACGAGGCCCAGCACTTCTGTTAGGCTGGAAATGACATACTGTGATCCTTGACTTAGCCAAAGGGATTTTAAATGGAGAAAAGAGCTGGCAAGACAAAATCTCCTGCACTTTTCACTGGGTTTTCTAAATCAAGCAATGGAAATAAGAAGAATAGACTGAAGTCTATTACATTTGATCCAGTTAAGTCAAGAGAAGGAGCTTTTTAACTCTGTGTGTGTAGGAGGGGAGGTTTTTTGGTTTTTGTTTTTTTTGTGGGAGGGTACTTTCCCATCATGTCACACCACCCAGAAAGCACAGACATAAAGCAGAAACTTGAAACTGCTTTCATTCAAGAAGAAGGGCACCCCAACATTGCATTATTGACAGGAAGGCTGAAAAAACTGACAGCTGCAGAAATTGTACAGTTGAAGTTCAATTCCCAAGAGGAGGACCAATATACTGATGGCATTAATTCTGTTTGGAATTGTTAAAATAAGAAAAGGTTATGGGGCTGAGGAAAGAGCTTAGACTGTGTATGTTTTTTTCTCCCCCTTCTCCCTTGTATCAAAGGCAAACCTTCCTTCTTCCCTGGTGTCCTTGGGCTGTCATCTCCAACCTTTGAAACTGTATCTGATTATCCATGTGGCAATTAATCATAATTAAGCAGGCTTGAGATTTGGAAAGGTACAAAGAAGGTAGCTATAGATCTGGCTTTTGTCCTAAGCATCCCCCCCCCCCAAACATGCACGCACACACACACACACACACACTTTCTTTTTTGGCTGCTTAGCCTCTAGTTTGAAGCCATAAGGGGTTTTTTTTCAGCTGAAACAAAAATTAAAAGCAGCACTATTTCCCCCTTCTCTCCCTCTCTTTTTAAACATTCTAGTTCCTACTAACTAAGTTCCACAGAACTTGGAAACAGTTTTGAAGAGGAAGCTAGGTAACAAATTACCTTTCTAATGCCAAGTGATTTGGATCCATTCTTACAAAGCAGATTTTTTTCAATTTATTACAGGAAAACATTCAATCATTATATGCTGGGCACTCTCTCTGGGGCACATGGAATACCATTCTATTCACTCCACCCACATCCAGCTTTTTAAAGGCTTAGTAAGGCCAGAATGTCATCTTATTAAAATGTTTTATATATTTATAATTAAAAAATACGGGGCTGGCATTAGAATCACTCTAACAGATGTAACCTGACACATACCCAGGATCAGCTTAGAAAACAATGAGTTCTTTTAACTCCTGCATTCTGCTCAGGTTTCACTTATGCACATGGGTCCAATTTGTTCCATTTATGATTAGCTTTAAGTAAACTGATGTGCTATTTATTTAGGAGGATTGCCATGTCAGGATATTTCCATTTTTCCCATATGCATTACAGTGCCATATTCACATATGTGTTACACTGGTGGCCCTAAACTGGCGCTGTTCATCATGAGCCTATTACAGTGCAGAAAAGGGGTGCCGGTGTCCCAGTTCACTAAAAGCAACAGCAACAACTCACTCAACAGGGACACTAAATGATTTATTGCAGATCTCTACTTCAGAGTTAATGTACAGACTGAAGACATGAGCCAAGGCAAGAATAAAAACCTAAAAGCTTAAAGGGCAACATGCTGGCATGGAAAAGGGATTTAAAAGACTATGTAATCGATTTAAACATCAAGCATGATTGCTAGACAGGTAACATGAAAGGGATGGGTTTGGTCACCCATTTTTGCTGAAGCCTATTGGTAGACTAAGATGCCAGTCAGACCACCCAAGTGACAGTAGAAGACTCTGAGTTAAAATTACATGAAACGCAGCAAAAAACCTTCTGCAGACAGCACCACCAGAAAAAGACAGTTTTCTCCATGGTCAGATACTTTGTATCCCTCTGTTACTAATAAAATATTGTTTTGTCTTTGACATAGTAAGGAAGAAAGAGTGGGTGTATAATGGGTCAGAAATATATGGCTGTTGCCCCCTGGCACCTCTCTTAGACACAAAATCTTACTCCAATTTCAGAAATGTACATTCATTTAAACCCCAAATAACCATTCATTAATTTCCTAATTCCTCTCAGCTGAAGAATTCTATCCTGACCCTTCACTTTTAAAACAACTCACATATCATGGAGCCCCATGCATTTCTCCCGATACCTTCACAACATATTGCCAGCTGTCAAATCCCTCTTGCTAAGTATCATTAACAGACATAATACAAGATCTATGGGGGGAAATTTATGTTCATTATAAATGGTGATCATACTTCTGATGTATTTCAAAAGCTATAGCAAATAGAAAGCACTCACATTTTGCAGATTTAGGCAGCAGTCCAATATGTAACTACCAGGAAGTGGGTTAAGGTTAGGGTTAATGCATATGATTTGCATTGTTAAAGAATCCATAGTTTTTGTCAAGTAGCTCAAAACATGGAAACATTTTCCATTTTAAAAATATGCAATAATATTAAACTAGTGTTGAACCAAAGTTCCATGTATCATTGCAAAGTTCCATGTATCATTGTGTAGAATTACCCAGAACTATACACTGCTATTATGGAAATATGATTTCCCCCCTCTGATGCTTCTGCTAGCTTTCTGCAACTTCTGGGAACTTCATTAAGTTCCTCATGGGATATTATGAACAGACTGCAGCTGAGCTCAAACTGTTCTCATGTGTTTGATTTGGGTTGTAACCTTCCTGAAATTCACCCTAGTTTTGAACTAATGCTTGATGAGCATATGTCACATCATTCCATGTGCTGAATAGTGACTTTCTTACTGTCTGTTGATTTAAATTTCATTTCTCCGATCATAATATCATGCATTGAGTGTCAAACCTTTATTACAAAGTATCTAAATAATTCTTACTTAAATGTGGCCATATGCAGAATTAACATGAGAGGTCCTTGTCTGAAACTGCAACTTTTTTTTCAGCATATCCAACAGGACTTACTCCAAGTAAGTGTGCATAGGAACCTATTCCAACCTGATGCCCTCCAGGTATTTTGAACTACAAATTCCACTCTTCTCAGGCTGCTCAAGGATGGATGGTGAGAGTTGTAGTCTAAAATGTTGGGGAAGGGCCACCAGTGTGGCTAAGATCAGTGTATATGTTGGCCACTTAAAAGATTATAGACAAATGTACCTCCTCATGCCCAACGTCTAATCAATGTTCAAAGGAAAGAAACACATTCTCTGTCTTGCAAGATGCACCCATAATTATTATACATACTGAGGGTGAACCATATGTTATACCTTTTTTCTCCTGTCTGAATTCTGAACCTATGTTTACCCCAGAAACATGAATGTCAGGTTTCTCAGGAAGAAGGAAACAAAAGGTTAAATATTCTTTTGTTGGATGCAAATCTGAGGATTTGGGTTGGATCTAGAATTAGCTACAACTAACTTAAGCCCCATTTATTTTAACGGATTCACTCTAAATGTGTGATTACATCTATACCCAACCCAGTTACCCCAACCTGTATACAATAACATACAAGCCGAATGGAGATAAGTGCCCAGCTATAGCAAAAGGGTGGTCTTACAGCTGAAGTTAGCTTTTGTTTTGTGCATGCAGGAGACATTTGTTCATTTCTCTGCTTTAGGATTTTTCAATATCCTGAGCCAATATAGGATCTACTAAATAACTGCACAAAATGAAAACATCATTGTATTATTACTATTGTTGATATGATTATTTGCATGGATGGTAAAGAAGGAGACTTCTTGCTTCACAAAATACTTTTAAAGATAGGTGTTGGGAACACTCTATAAGCACCTATCGTTGCTCTTCACATTTTACACATTTACACAGATTGTTTTTTTAAATACTTAATAAAGAAGAGGCACACTGCCTACGAAAACACCAAAATGAAAGACCATGCTATGTAAGCTCAAGCATGTCCAGTTAGAAGTAAACCCTGTGGAGTTTGGTTCTATGCCCATTTCTCTAAAAGTAAACTGGACTTACTTCTGAGTAGACATGCTTAGGCCTGTGCTGATACTCTTAAAACAAAACAAGGGGGGAAAAGACCCAACATTGTTTATCCAGTGCCTGTACAGCCAAAGAATTGCCTTCCTATTCTTGGTTTGCTTTGATGTGATATGGGCTCTTGCCCCTGGAAACAGAATACCCCGCACTGATTATCCCGTGGCAAAGCCCTCACTGAGATTTTCACTGTCTAGTTGGTAAGAAAAACAGATTGGCCTTCCCTTTATATAATACTTGGCATTACAAAGAATGGTTGAATCAAGATATTCAGAATCATACTGGATTTATATAAAGATGTACATGTATAGTAACTAGACTCCAATACAGTGTGACATTCACTTCCTTATAAAATGCCACCAATTTGTGCTATCTGAGATGCTTTTAGGACTTGAACAGACTCACCAAATTCAGTAGTGGGAATGTGGGAGCCTTTTGGGTTATTCAAACATTTGGAAAACATAGCACTTGGCCTATTTCTGAATTCCTATTTGTCTTCTTTAGTTTTCCTGTCTCATCCTTGTCACTATCAGTGGAGTTGGAGCTTTGAAATGCCTGCATCCACATTAGTTTAGGATTGTTTCCAGGTCATTTGGAATTCAAGCTAGGAACTTGATCCAAGAGGAGTCACATAATGTAGAGCTATGAGAACTTGGGAAAACCTGCTTGGCAGATTCTTTCTTTTTAGTTTCATTTCAAATTTCATTTATTTAGAAAGCTGTTCTCTATATTCACCAAGCTTGTATATTTACTCTGACTGAAATTCAATGGAGAATTTTTTTTAAGGGGAGGGGGCTTTTAAAAAGTTATACTATCAACTTTCCTTTAATGGATTCCCCCATCACAGCCCCCCAGACTATCATTTCTGACATGCAGTGTTGTGCAGATGGATCAGAAGTGGCACATATACAGCTTCACATAGTTGCTGCACAGATGCTTGGGCATGTGCCTGCCAGACAGACTGATATTTTTGAAACATCACACACATGCATACGGAGAAGAGAGGAGGCTACAAGAACCGATAATCCTTCACAAGTAGCCCAACGGCTCTAAGCTTAGAAGCTGCCCTTATCTATGTGCCTTGTTCAAGATGGCACTAGACTACTCATCTCTGGAGGAATCTGTTTTATGTTCTCTCTAAATATTAGTTGCTAACTTCTTTTTTCTTGTATTCCCTAAAATAAGTGTTGACACATTGCCTTCACATTTCTTCAGACTTTCCATTCTGGATAATCCCTGTTGAGATTCCATTTTAACTGGATGCATTGCTAACATCTGCAAACTAGAATAAACAGAAGTCCCACCAGAATTCTGTAAGTTCTTGCAGTTCCAAATCTATTCGTGTGAAAAAAATTCTGTAGTTCTCCTGAATACATTTACTCAAAAATCATACCATCATTCAAAACATTAAATTTTTCACAGTATTTTAACACAATTTCCTGTAACTTCTTCAAACAATGGGAATGTTACCAGCTATCATGTGCAGGCTTCTGTCAAGACAGACCTCTGGTCAGTGTAGCTCAGAGGGTGCTATGCATCCCTTGCCCAGTCCATACAACCTGCGCTGCAAATGGATTGTAGTGAAATCACATGTGCCAGATGAACCATCTGAGATTTTGAAATAAAGTGAATGATACATAAAGTACTGAAGAAATGTGAGCACAGCTCAGAACAACTGTCTAGAATCCTCTGCTTTTAAAAGGGAAATCAGAACTACACATGCATTTTCTCCTGTTACTGTGCCCCATGAGAAATGAAAGAGAAATGTGTTCAGTTTTCATGCTAGGAAGAATGCTGGCTAAAAGCGTCTCTGTTAGGAACCTGTAATGCTGAAATAGTGTGCAAGGCTTTTTTAAGTTTAAAAAAAAAAAATAGGTAGAGGACTATTCTGCTACCTTCTACACTGAAAAGGTAAATGACACCACTCTCCAGTAAGAAAATAATTTGATACTCTCCATGCTGAAAAAAATCTGCTTTTTCAGTAAAGGTGGAATTTCACAAAAGTAGAGGGAAGGTTTTGGCAAAGCGCTTGTTTTGGAAAGATGGTCTAGCCCAGGAGTGCTCAAACTTTTTCAACAGGAGGTCAGTTAAAAGGTGGCGGCAGCAGGCGCGGGCTGGTGAAGCAGCGAGCGTGCTGGCAGTGGCAGGCATAGGCCCACGCACAGTGAGGCAGCAGCTTGCTCACTTGGAGATCATTTTCTCCGAGTGAGTCCAAAACCTCTGAGGCCGGCTGGATAAATGGGCATGATGGGCCAGATTCGGCCCACGGGATGTAGTTTGAGGACCCATGGTCTAGCCAATTCTACTCAATTTATGTATATATTTATATTCCACCCATTTTCCTCCTGTGCAAACCCCAGGCAGCTTACACAATCATCCTCCTCTCCATTTTATTCTCACAACAACCCTGTGAGGCAGATTAGTCCATGAGTGAGGAGCTGGAAACCACTGAGCTTCATGGCCAGGCAAGGGCCAGCTCTCTGATCACCTGAGTCCCAGGCCAACACTTTACCACTATTTAGAACAGAGGCAGCAGATAGAATTGGACAAACCTATTAATTTCACTTTCTCTCACATTCATTTTTTAAATCCCAAGTTCTTTCCCTTTTATGAGGACATTTACAGATCCGGGTTTGTAAAAGGGCCCTGGAGCAGGGTAAGTGAACTGAACGTTTTGCTCATCTGCACTGGCCCAGTTCAAAAGGTGCAGTTATCCCCAACATGGAGAGGGCCAGTGCTTTTTTTGTCATAGAACGCACCGGAACAGAGTTCTGGCACCTTTTTTCGACAGATTTTCCAAGTTTTAAAAGTAACCTTTGAAAATTTGATGTTTGGTCCACGTGGATTCAAATCGCCCTGTCGAGCATCGCAGGTCGGTGGCAAAATCATTAAAATGGTGCATGTGGGCTGCTTGTGTGTCGAATCCAATGCATGCGTACTTCGTCTGCGCTGGTTGTGATGGCACTGCTCAGCTTGTGATTGGTTGTGTGGTCGCGCACTTAGTGCTTACTGTGTGTGGTGACCGTTATATTTTGTTACACAACTGACGTGTGCGGGTGTGTGTACAGTGATTGACTACGTGCGAAAGGTAAATAATTTCATGAGTTCCGGCACCTTTTTTCTTACAAAAAAAGAACTGGAGAGAGCTATGCTGTCCCTGCCTGCCAAGCAGTTGTCAGCAAAAGAAAGTGGAAATTCAAAATCAGCACAATAAGTATGATTGAATCTGCGGGGATTCTAGCCCAGATTTTAAGAATATTGCTCATCAAATTCTCTGCCTGACTAGACAAATCTGTCAATTTCACTTTCTTCTACATTTCAAGTTTTCTAACTGTGAAAATATTTGTAAGTTTTCACCAGTTATTATTTTGAAAAATGAACCAGATGAAATTATCACTTATCTCCACTACTAGAAAGAGAGAAGAAAACCATTTGTATTTTTTATACTCATGTCTTGCCATGGTGACAAGTCCTACTTCATAACACTGCACTAGAAAGAAGTACCAAGCATGGACATGCCAAGTAAGTGGAGAAATAATGTTTCCTGGTGATAACCACTTCTCTTTCATTCTCCAAGTTGTATCCTCCATTCTCCTTCCCATATGCCACTGATACATGTATTAGGAAATGAAGATACATACGTGCTCAAGCCTTTCAGAATTTGCATTTTTAGCTTATAGACTATTGTATTCCCAGTCACTATGGGACAGTGAAAAAAGCAATTGTTGGTTTGAAACATGGTGCTGGAGCAGAGCTTTGTGAATACCCTGCAGTGATGGGCAGTTGAGCAAAAGGGTCCTAGTTTAAATCAAGACAGAGCTCTTCCTAAAAGCAAGAATGAAAAAATGAGGGCTAACATACTTTGTGCACATTGTAAGAAGGCAACATTCCCTGGAGAAGAGGAAGTTGAAGGCAGAAGAGGAAATGGACAACCAAGTATGAGATGGATTGACTCCTTAAAGGAAGCCACTGCCTTGAATATATGGGAACAAAGCAAGGCTGTCAAGGACAGGAGGGTGTTCATTCACAGGGCCACCATAACCTGGAAAAAATACAAAGAGTGAGAAATTTTGCCTGTTCTGTTCTCTAGAAAATGAAGATTATTGGCATCAAATCTCTGATTCAGCCAGCTGCAGGAATCCAAATAGTCATCTTTGCAAAGATAACTAATGTTAACTCTTTTACTGGTACAAGCAGTAGTAATGTGAGGGCTGGGCCTCGGGGCTGAAGAGGAGGATACTGCAGGGCACTGCAGCTGAGAGGAGGATAAATAACCAGCTAGAAAGTCAGGTAAGAGGAACAGTAGCCCCTTGACCTTACAGCTTCACTTGGGTTAGCAGAAATATACTAGAAATAGACCCACCGCACTGACACTAATCTCTGCAGCATGCTTTCTTCTTTAATGCACATTCCTTCAGGAGGGTTCCTCTAGTAATATAGTTAGGCTCAGGTGTTTCATAAGGCAAAATGAGACTAGAACAGTGTGGTCACCTCTTCTCGTCCAAGGCATTAAGGCTATGGAACAATTTGATTTCTGCTCACATATTTGCTTTTTTTCAGAAAATTTGCAAATTTCTGAATTTGCAATTATGTTTCAAAAGTGCATTTAAAATTAGCACTTTTAATTGTGTTGTCATGCTTTAGTCAAGGGAGGGAATGTATACTTTTTACAAAGTGTGTGCACATATGTGCAGTTTTCCATGGCATTGGCTAAAGGATATACATACATTGAACAAAGTAGCATATATCTTAAAAATGCAAATTTAGTTCACCTTGGGGATAAAACAAGAACATATATTATGAATCAAATATTTCTCTTTTTCTGATCTAACACTTTTGGTATCATGCTATTTTTAGGTCTATAAACCACTGGACCCCATAATACATTAATTCATTGTCTGGGTTGTTTTCTACCCATATTAATTAGAGGCTTGCATTTCTAGATGTAGTTGATTGATCTCATCCACATATCCTAATGCATACAATTAAGTCAGCTATGACTTTAAAAAATATTTGCAGCTCTGACTGTTAATGTAACCCCTTACATGCGCTTATTCATTCTCATTAACTGTTATCTATTTTTATTCTCATTGGGGATTAGGTAAACTGATAGCAACATTTTCTGATGTACTTTCTGCATAACTATTCATAAACCACACATACCACAAAGATTAAAATAAACAAACAAACCCCAAAACAAATGCTAGTACAAATGCTGAGCAAAGAAAGAAGGACCTGTTGCATAAATATTGGGAAGTAAACATTGTAGTTTCCAGAAGACATTCTCAAAAGGTTGTGGCAGACAAATTCTAATTCATTGCTTTATGTTTATCCATGAATGTATGGATCTCTCTTGGGGAAAGGACAAAATTAATTTGGTTCATCCTTTAATTCTAACCAGCCTAGGTTGTACTTCCAGAATAATATGCAAACTATAATGCAATTTTTCTTGGTTTTTTGCATTTCTCACAATTCTTGGTGCAGTTCTCTGATCAAAATAAGGTAGAAATTGATTTTTTTTATGACAAACAAAAAGTGTACATCAGGCAGAAATGCAAAAAAAGTTTGTAAATGTTTGTGTTACCAACAATCCACACAAAAGGTATATGCAACTTCATGTGATTTAAATTTTTTCATCACAAACTCATGCAGAAACAGGGTGTGTCAGGACTCTGCAGTACATCATTGGAATGCTCTGCCTACCTGCTTATCACCATCATACACCATCACTGATCCATACCTGACATATTACAGGTCTTTCCATTGGGAAAATGAAACCAGAACTGAGCCCTACAACAAATTCAGCTTCATCTGGTTAAATTCCCGCAGTATGTTACTGCTGAGAATTCCTGTGATTCCTTAATGCTTGCTTGTTATTTTATCATGTCTTGCAAGGGTATCAAAAGCCTGACTTAACTTCTGCAAAGAGCTAGCACTAACCCTAAGCAGAGATACATAACTGAGCCAGGGTCTCACAGCATACACACAACTGCTATCTATGAATGTAGGACTCGCAAGGCAAGGTGGACTCTGATTACAAGCAGGCTGCATTCAAACTGAAGCCAATCAAGGTGCATTGGTCACATTCTCAGAAGTTTTTGGTACTCACAGGTACCAAACAACTGGACATGGCTGCAGTCTCCCTGTCTCATTTTACTGGAGATGCTGAACATTTTGGACCACAATAAATTATGTTCACTTGTTTATGTCTCATTCCAGGCACATATCTGATGGATCAGAAATGTTTCAGTTCTGCTTCTCCAAGTGCAGCTCTTTCCTTAAACAGATATGGTCTTGATATGCCTATTTGATGACTGCCCTTTCCCATCCCATAAACTGCTGATGTTGTGATCCTACTTCACCTCAGGTCTGGTCTTGATTCGGTGAGAATTTCTCTACCTCCATATATTTCTATCTTTCACAACTGTCTTGCTTTAAGAAACTCAAGTGTTTCAACACCTGCAACATTCCCATGAACCACCTGCACTGCTCATAGCACTCTATTGTTTGGTTCCATACAGACAGGTAAATTAATTTGTGGACCAGAGTCTGCTAAGCTTATTTGAGCAGACCTGAAATGCTTAAAGGTATTCACCTTCCTGATTGAACTTTATGTTTCCCATGAACATATAACTGAAATTTTGTTTTTAATGGAAGAAGTCTCAGATTAGAGACTCTTAAATTTCTTGTTAATAGGACTCATTTTATTTTTGCCCAGCAGAGGCTGTTTGCCTTTTAAGAACAATGTGATAAGCAGAAATTCAACAGGCAAAGCCTTGAATAACATAAAATGTATTTTGTCTCTGTTGCAAATGATAAAGGCTCAAAGCCTTTGTCAGGAAAATGTGACAAGCTTTGGTTCCTAAGAAATGTGAAGAACTAAGACTTTGTTGGTAACTGAATTTAAAACATATCTAAATAGATTTTTGCTCATTGAAAAACACAAATACACAAACTAACGTGTAACTAAAGTAAGTACAAGAAATTTACTGGAAAATTTTGTATGTTTTTTAATGGAAGCAATTTATTGTCCATCAGACTGAATGAGAATTGCTGAAAAAATGGAAGGAATATTCTGTATAGCATAAGTGACAAGTTTCCTCCAGCGATTTCTGAAGAGAAAACTGCTGTCAAAGCTTTATGAAGAGGTAATGTTGTTTTTTTCTGGTCAGTTGACAAGCCTTCAGTAAACAAAATCAATGTAGAGACATAATTTGTTGGCTATTACATATAATATCCATGATGACCATAGTACCTGTTATATAATGCATCATTGCAGTAGCATCCTGTCTTCGATAAAGACAGCTTATCCCATCTTTTACATAAGAATTTCAACCTCACAGATCATTTCTTTTTTCTCAGCAAAGGCAATCAAAATTGGCATGTCACTGGGTAGATATAGAGTTTTGGTTTGTAACAGTAAACAATACTATTGACGTACATGCCCAGGTCTTGTGTTCCTCTTCTTCCTCCAGTTCCTTCCCTAACTCTGTTTCTCTCACACCTTTTGCTTTGTATCCAGCTACTTGGTTTAGCCAAAATGTAGTTTGTTTCCATGTCTGAAGGCAAATGATGGTCTGTACTAATCATCATTTGCTGACAGCAATATGATAACAAGCAGTGACTTCTAAGGACATGAATGCAGTGAAAATAATGTACTTAAAGAACACACACAGCTCCAGCAAATACCAAAAAGAAGCAGCGTTACCCAATTACATGTTTTTCAAATGTGTCAGTCTATAACTTTTCATTCCCAATCAATAAGGCTATTTCTGACTGGGGAAGATAGAAATTGTTGGCCAACACATCTGGAGGGCCCTAGACTATGGAACTCGGGTACATACTTATAGCTAGTCATCTGACCTCTTTTGCTGCTATAGTGACCGACATGTGTACCTCTCTGGGGCTGATATGTCAGGATGCATTATGGAAAACTAAAAATCTGGCAGCCCCAGATTTGTAGGAATGGCGAAAACATGTGAACCTGGTAGTGAAAAGACAGGGCGGGAGGATGGACAATAAAGAATCCTACTGGCCTTGATCTGTTTTTGGAACCATTGTGTTTGAAGAAGCCATTTGCAATGTGTAAGGAAACTTTCTGCTGTAAAACAAATCAGTACCCACCTAAATTGGTGGGAATTGTGTTTACAAAAATCAAGAAGCATATTCTAAATCTGGAAAACCTGTCTTCCTGCAAAACTGTGGTTGAAAAGTACCCATTGGAAGAATATCCTACTAAGTGCTTGCAAGGATTTCAGAATTGCTGTATTGCTATTGAAATGTACTAGTATTTAAGAAATCTGTTTTGAAGGAATTTACTTTTTTCCTTCACCATGGACTGCTGTTCAGTTAGAATGACACAGGACCATTTTCATGGAAGAGATTACCAATCTCTTATAAACAACAATGGCTCAGAAATTCATCTAGAAAATTAATCACTAGAACTGTGATTTTTGAGAGAGGCAGATGTCCTATTGACATCAAAGTTATTGATATAGAAACAGAGTGAGTCAGAAGGGGCCTCCTGGGCCATCTATTCTGACCCCCTGGCTCCAGCCAGCTCCACTCATGACATGCCTACCATGTGCATGTCCAACCTATCCTTAAACACCCTCACCATTGAAGCTTCAACCAACTCTCATGGAAGCCCATTCCATACACTAGGGGTCCTAACCATCAGGAAGTACTTCCTGGCATCCACCCTAAATCTTGGTTCCCTGAGCTATGCTCTATTGGAACATGTCCTGCACTCCACCACAGGGGGAAGAGGGTCATGACCCACCTCTGTGTGACAGCCTCTCACATACCTGTATGTTACTAACAGGTCTTCTCTGAGTCACTTCTTAAGCCTGAAAAGACCCAGCTCACTCAGTCTCTCCTCATACGGCTTCCCCTGCAAACCAGCCACCATCCTAGTGGCCCTTCACTGCACTGATTCCAACCTTGCTATATCCCTCTTGTAATGTGGGGCCCAGAATTGAACACAATACTCCAGCTGCAGGCACACCCGAGTTGTATAGAGTGGCAGTAATACCTCTGTTGATCTAGAAGCCACTCTTCTGGCTATGCATCCAAGGGTGGCATTCACCCTCTTGGCCACCACGTCACACTGCTGGCTCATGTTTAGCCTGCAGTCGACCAGCACCCCGAGGTCCCTTTCACAAGTGCTGCTCTCCAGTACTTGTAACCTGTAACCATAAGTAACCTGTACTTCTGACACCCATTCCTATGCCCCAAGTGCAGGACCTTGCACTTATCTGCATTGAATGCCATCTTGTTATCCCCGGCTCACTTCCATAGTCTGTCCAGATCCTTTTGGATCCACAGTACCTGCTCCTCAGTTGTAGCGACCAAGGCTTTTAGTTTACACTGTTCTGAGACCTTTTTTGCTACCAAATGGTATATAAAAGCTTAAATAAATAAATAATAGATAATTCTTTGCAGCAATAAGGCTGTATTCCTGTACTGCTATATCTGGCTGTAAGACACACTGAACTTAATGTTACTTCTGAGTAAATATGCATGGTATGGCACTGTATGCCATTAAAAATAATAATTTCTTTTAATACAGATTGTTAATATTTTGGTGTGGGCTGAGAGTTCTAGAAAAATGAAGAACAAACAATCCATAGCATGCGTTTCAGATAAAAAGAGCACTTGGTGGGTGCCAAGGGCACTCCATCACAAGGGCTATTTGAAAATAGGCACCATTTGGGTCTGTGCAGATATGGCCTGTTTTACTTCTAGTAATAGGTCACTGGGTTTCCAGTGAAGAAGGGATATGGAGAAAAGAAAATCTGACCACTGTCATAGGTGACTTGGTTATACACTTGTTCCTAGGGCCAGATCCATAGAGTGGCAAGGCTGAACATTTACCAGGACCCCAAGATCAGCCCTAACTTTGCTACCACTTCCAATTTATGTAAAGCTGCCCCAAGGCTTTTTTTGCGAATGGGGCGGCAATAGAAATTGTTTAAATAAAATAAATAAATAAAGTAGGGATTGACAAATGGAAGGAATGCATGGGAAACTCATTTCAGTTTTGTTTTGTTTTGAATAAAGATGTATCTAATTTACACTAACTGGACTGAATATGGACTTGAATGCAATATGTGGTCAAAGTTCATATACTTGCTATTTTGCACTGGGGTTCACATATCAAAAGACTGCATTTAGCCCCATGGATACTGAAGAAAGCACAGGAAAATGCACTTTCGAAAACTACAGACAAAACATGCTTTAATCAATGGGAGAAGAATATATACTTTTCAAAGATTCATACAAATAATGTATCCATTTGGAAAATCTGCACAATTTTATGCATGCATAAATATGTAAAAAGAAAACTATTAAGATCACAATCTTATTCAATCACAAGATGAAACAAGCTTCTCAGTAGAATCTGGAGAATCTCAACGAATTCAAGTTTAGATTTGTACACACATCCATCACCTTGTAGCTCTTTAGATATTGTGTTAGATATACAACTCCCATCAGCCATTTCAAGCATAATCTATGGAGAGTGATCATGAGAGTTGTAACCAAAAAATCCAGAGGAATATGAGTTGCACACCACCTTGAATGCCATTTTTCTTGGTTAAAAGGTGGGTTACAAGTAAAGGAATATAATAAATAAATGCATGTATTAACTAAATCAATATATAATATCCAACATCAGATGTGACCTAGGGCTCTTAGTTTGCATGCTCCACCTTCTCCAGGTTGTGGGGGACACTGAAGATGCCATACCATATCCTGAAGTTGGCAGCAATTAGTTCTATGTAGGGTTGTGTCTGGAGAAAGTTCAGAAAATTCAGCTGGTACAAAAGCTGGCACCACAGTAGTGTCTGTGGCTTGCTCCAGAAGCAAATCATTCAAGAGTTCTTATGTCTTTGAACTGTGCCTACTCCTGTGCAGTTTCTTGTTGTGCCTATAAAGTCTGGGGCTACATGAGCCCATTCACGTGTGCAGTTCCACCAGCCCACTTTGCTGGACGCTCAGTAGCACTTTTTAGGCTTCCACATCAGACTGTGAAAACCTTGAAATGACTAATTTGCTTCCCATGTCAGGCAGGACTAGGGCAAATGCTCTTGGAAGGCATTCCCTGACCACCCCCACCCCCACCAAGTGCAATCCTGTGCATGCTTACTCATATGTAAGCCCTAACATGTCCAGTGAAGAGTTCCTCTTGCTGTGTATGGCTATAATCATGACCAAACACACAGTGGTTGCTCTTCATGGTAAGCTGTTCATTTGAGAAACTCTCCACAGGAAACTTCCAAAGGCTTCACAAAAACATCATTTTTACAGAGTTTTAGAAACAGAGAAGTGTCTTTTAAAATGTGGATTGTTGACCTAACAGATAATGAAAGATCCTCTGAACTCATTCAGAATTACAGTGACATCTTAATGCTTGTTTAGAGAATTTTGAGTCTGTTTTCCCAAGAAAATGTATTTAGCATGCCAAACTCCTTCTCCTCCTTCTCTGCTGCAGCTCTATGGAAATTGAAATCTCTTCTCCTTCCATCCTATCCTTATATTCTAGGAATAGCTGATTACTCTATGTATCCAAAAGAGAAAAAAAAAGAAAGCCATCTCACTGATACTTTTACTGTGCAAAGCATTGGTCTAAGTGCTCTATAGAGCATAATTGTAGCCATTTAGTATCCCTGTGAAGTAACACCATAATTATGTAACTTGAGATAATCTAGGTTAATGTATCCAGGAGGCAGTGCATGAGAAGTAGTACCTTATAACCACCACTGGACAAATATATCAGTGGAGCCTTAGAAGGAAATGTCCAGATTTCAAACGTCATCTACTTTCATACATAATGACATCAGAATATTACTCAAATTAATTTCTTGTAGGTCATTAATCACTTGTAGGTCATTAATCACTATGATTTTGAATAGTCAGGATCAAAAGTGGCTCTCAGTTGCTGATTTCAATGTAAAATGTACGAGCAGAAATGTTCTTACAGTACACCATTTCCACTCCTTGAAGCCAATTTAGTAAAAAAAACTGAAATGATGGTGGCACTTAACTTGTAACTTGTTCATAGTTCCATCTGTCATCCTTCTATCATCCATGCATGCCAATGGCTGGCCATGTATGGTTGTGTATAGATTCCAAATAGTTTTTGAATATGCTTTAAATTATTTGTACCTGGTGACTGCAATATTCCTAGAACACAAGACATATTGATGAATAATGGTGTGAATGCTTCAGCAGTTTTATTTTATTTATTTATTTATTTATTTATTTATTAAAACATTTTTATGCCACCCCATTCGCCGAAGCCTCGGGGTGGCTTACAAATATAAATGTTTTACATATAAATGTAAATATAAATGTTTTACATATAAATGTGGGGAGCACAGCCTCCAAGCATGGCCTCCTTCATTTCCTAGTGTCAACCTGGAACTGGAAAACAGGTTTTCTCCACTTGGGGAAGATGGGGCTGATGAGGACTTGTGGGACCAACCTGTCCAGGATCCCATGCCTGGAACCAGATGCAGTCAGGGGGCTGCTGCAGGAGAGGTGAGGGCCAAGGCACAGCCATCTACTGCCACCAGGAAGAGATGGCAGTGGGTGATTGTTGGGGACTCCCTGCTAAGGGGCACTGAGGCAGCGCTGTGGTGCCCTGACCTTGAGGCAAGGGAGGTCTGTTGCCTGCCTGGCGTACACATCCAGCATGTGGCAGACAGAGTAGAGCATCTTCTTTCCTCTGGGGGTCACCACCTATTTCTGGTGATCCATGTGGGGATGAACAGCACTGCCAGGCAGGGGGCGTGTGGGATCACCAGGGATTTTCAGGCCTTGGGAAGGAAACGCAGGGACCTAAAGGCCCAAGGGACCTTTTTCTCTATCTTACCGGTCCGTGGATTTGGGCTAGCCAGGGAAAGGAGGGTTGCCAAGGTGAATGACTAGATTGGCATGGTGTGGTGTCAGAAGGAATGCTTTGGCCTCCTTAAACATGGCACCCGGTTTACTGCCAATGGATTTCTGGCAAGGGACGGGGTGCATCTCACAAGGAAGGGGAAAAGTTCCTTTGGAAATGCTCTGGCGAGCTTCATCTGGAACACTTTAAACTGAGCCAGGATGGAGGGTTCAGGCCCCCCAGAAACTTTTCCTGATTGGACAAGTGAGGGGAGAGGATCAGGGGTTTGGAACCAGGGTGTTAGAGGTACTTGCAGGGGCTGGCAGGACTCCTACAAAGAGGGGGGTGGTATCAGGGAAGATGGGAGGAAGAAGGAGGCCTGGGGTCCCAAAAAACGGGATGCGTGGGAAGGAGCTGAGATGCATGTACCCCAATGCTAGGAGCATGGGTAATAAGCAGGAAGAGCTTGAGGCTTTGCTGGGAATAGGAGGGTATGACCTGGTGAGGATCACAGAAGCCTGGTGGGATAAAAGGCAAGACTGGAATGTAAACTTAGAGGGCTATTATTTATTTATTTATTTATTTATCTAAAACTTTTGATTGCCATCCCTTATGCATGGCATCTCAGGATGGCTTACAATCATTAAAACAACCAAATAAAACAGCAATCTTAACATAATAAGTAACAATTAACCAAAAATACAAATTAAATAAGCTAAATAGAAGCAACTGTTAAACATCAAAATTTAAATTAGTTTTTAAAATAACAGTTAAATAGTTTTAAACCTGGCACCGAAAAGAATATAAACTTGGCGCCAGGCAAAATTCTCCAGGAAGCGCATTCTAGTCTGGGCGTCACTGCAGCGAAGGCCCTCTTCCGAGTAGACATCCTTTTTACCTCCTTCAGGGAGGGTTATTCGAGCAGGGCCTCTCCCACAGAACTTAAGGGGCATGAGGGCATATAAGGAGGGCGACGTTCCTTCAGGTATCCCGGTCCCAAACTGTTCAGGGCTTTATAGGTCAAAACAAGCATTGAATTGGGCCCAGACTTCAACTGGAAGCCAGTGGAACTGATAGAGGAGCAGTGTTATATGAGAATAATGACTGGTCCCCGTTAGCAACCTGGCTGCTCTATTCTGTACCAGCTGAAGTATCCGGACCATTTTCAAGGGCAGCCCCACGTAGAGAACGTTACAGTAATACAACTGGAAGGTTACCAGAGCATGAATCACCGTTGCTAGGCAATGTCTGTCCAGGTAAGGACGCAGCTGATGGACAAGCCGAAGCTGTAGGAAAGCACTCCTCACCATCACTGCCAACTGAGTTTCCAGTGACAGCTCCAGGTCAAGGAGTACTCCCAAGCTGCAGACCCTGTCCTTTAGAGGGAGTGCTACCCCATCCAGGACAAGTTCAAAATCACTTACCTGAAACCTCGATCTGCCCACCAACAGCACTTCCATCTTATCTGGATTGACCACTCAAGATATGGTCACGAAAGGACAGAGAGCCTCACAAGGGAAATATTGGCATGATGAACCAAAGCAACCCCCTCCCCTCCCCTCTGGGCATGGCCGATGTTGCACCAGATACCCAGGCAGGCACAACTGCATGAGGGAGACATCTCCCCCTTCTCCCTCCCAGGTCTCAGTAATACATGCCAGGTCAGCCCCCTCATTCATGATCAAATCATGTATGACATGTTTTATTATGGACTGACCAAGGTCTTGCACTTGTGGCACAGGAATGGGTGTCATAAGTACAGGTTAGGGGACAAGTGGCTGGTCAGCCAAAACATTTTTCAGACTGTTCCGTCATTCTAATAACCGAGTAGAGTTTACCATGATAATTAACACAGCTGTGGGTTTGAAAAAAAAAAAATACATGCAAGAGAGCTTGGGAAAGATGCCACTTTTGTATCAAAGGCATAACAAATGCCTTCTGAAATATGGTTATAATAATTTCCTGTTTAATGTTAACTATTCAATATTGCATAAAACTACAGCAAAATTAAAACTTCAAGGGCTTGATGCTGACTGAGCTTCCTCAACCAGAAGGGCTACTTCTGTTCATGGACATAAACTAAATCAGAGCCAGTGTGGCAGTTTTTGAGTGTTTTGACTGGGACTAGGAAGACCTGGGTCTAAGTCCTCACTCAGACATGAAGTTCACTAGGTGACTACAGGCCAGCAAGTGACTTTCAAACTCACAAAGTTATTGTGCGGATCAAATGAAGAGGAAAAGTGCCAGGCAGAATGTAATGTAACAGAGAATTGTAGACAGTAGTTTCCACCTCCACTGTTTCCCCTGGGTTAGATGAGGTGAGAAGTGTAGGTCCTTGGTATAGGGTTGACATTCCAGCCCAAACATCCAGATGACTTCTCCTAGTTGGTTCATGTAGATCTTTTAAAACATAGAGGACAAGATCGAATCTTGGAGTACCATGGAAGCCAAGAGCTATGGAGTGAAATAACAGACTCCCTTTTCTGGGACCCCAGGAAGAAGTAGCACCACCCCAAGACAGTGTCCTCATATATTATCCTGGCAAGGCTTCCCAGAAAGGTACCACAGATGATGGTATTAACATCCACTGAGAGGGAGTGTTAATACTAGAAATACCAGGGAACTCATCATGTACTAATAAGCTACGGGAGGGGTTATAGTTCAGTGGTAGAATATTTTGCATGGGGAAGTCCTCTAGATCAGGTTATAAAGGAATCCTACCTGATATCTTGTAAAGCTGCTGCCAGTCCGTGTCAACAGTACTGGAACAGATGGACCAGTGATCTGAGTCATTATAAAGCAACTTCCTAAGTTCTCAGCAGAGGTGATGGAATGAAAACTATGTACCTTCAGTTTTGAATCCCAGTTTCCCTGAGGAGCTCCATAGCAACATACCTGTGATACAGTGTCAATGGAGATAAAATAACTTGCTCAAGGCAACTCAACAAGTTTCATGGCTGAGTAAGAGATCATCTTTTGTCCCCAGGCCACGCAGAAACCTAACACTCACCATTGTGCCACAAGCCATTCTCTGTTAATCTGTCGTGTTGTTTGTAATGGGCTAGCTGGTGAAGGGTTTTTCTGCATGTGCTGTCAGAGTTCCATGTACCATATAACTGGCAAGAAGAGGGGAACAATAAGATGCCATAAAATTCAAGCAGCACCAAAAAAACAGATCTGTGGAAATGAAAGAAGAATGCTTAGATAAGCCCCACTTGGGGGGAATCATCACTTTGTACCACAACTCATCTGACTTTGTACTTAACAAAGAAAAGAACATGATTCTGTAAGGCACGTAGGTTGCATATGAAGTGAGGGCATAGAAATAAGGGTGTAGCTTGAGTAGTACAGTCTGGTGATAAAGTATCCTGTTGTTTGTGGGTCAATTTAGGGTGGGGTAACACTTTGCTGATTTCCTCCTCTGCCATTTTCCCAGATTGCATTAGTTTGAAGGAATGTGAGTTTTAATGTTCATGCCGTAATGCCCACTCATCATACTTGCTTGGTTTTTTGAAGGGTACATGCAACTGGCATTATGATTTTTGCTTGTCTTTCTGGCTTGATTTCTTCATTTTACTCTTGCAGTGTGGGCATTTTCTTTTAAACTGACAAAAGCAGGGAAGGATACAATAAAAATACAATAGGGGCCAGTTTTTCTTCCATGGTTCTACCTTCATTCTTTGCTCAACAAAGAGATTGGACAAAAGAGCTGAAAATGTTCTTAGCATACCTCAGCCCTTGTTTCCAAATATTCTGAGACACTCATGCACAAGTTCATGTTCATTCCCTTCTCTTGCTTTGGGGAGTATGTTGTGATGTTTAGGAGGCAAAATGTGAACATCAATCCCGGGTTTGCTTTTGTGTTTTAATAGGCATTTACGCACATGACAGGAGCTAACCTCAGCATTTTCCACTTCTGAATGCTAGATTATTTGCTTGTTCTTCTTGTTTAAGCAAGCCTAGTTGAACTATGGAGGTTCAAAGTGACAGAAGATTCTGCTAGGGCTGCAAAGAAAGAGAAGGCTGTAAGAGAGCATCCTGAAACAGCCATTAACCCCTTGAGAATGATGGGAAAAGCAGGAAGCTGAATCTGGTATATATAAGTGACTTTAAAATCCTGTTTTATTCTATTTGAAATCTGCCAGTCTGCCAGTTCTTCAAGGAAGTGTTGCTAGATCTGAGAAGTCTTTCTAGAATTTTTTTTTAAATTAAAAAACTTTTCCACTTGAGAAGGCTGCAGTCAAACACTGTCCAAAAAGCAGGATTAATGCTAATCATATCAAAACTAAAAGGTATATGCACTGAAAAGAACATTGTCTTTCTGGACCAACAGAAATTTTATGTTTTCAGAATTTCTTAGAATGTTTTGAATTATGGGGAAAGCATATTCTAAAACGGAGATTGAAATGTCTCATGTACATGTACACACATGTGAGCAATGTGTGTATAAAATTTTAAAAAGCATCTACGATCTTTTTGTGGCTCCGGATCTAAGGTCCACAGAATATGACATTGCTCTGAACATGCAGCACAAGTTTAAAACCAGATAGAAATGTAACTAAATTTTTCTGTTAAAACGGAAAATGGTAGCCATGGGTTGATCATGGGATTTTCATTTTGACACCTGGGAATACATCATTCATTCTTTTGTACTATCCTTCCCTCAGGTATTTAAATAGATTTGTGCAACAGAGGTGTTCTTGCATATTTGAATTTCATTGTGAAGACTGAAGGAGGAAAAAAACAATGACGCACGATTGCTGTCACATCATTTTGATGTGGTGAAAATGTAGCTACAGAAAGCATATGTTGGTTCATTGCAATTAAAGATTCAATGATGGGCCCTCAGAGGCTGAAAGTCTCTTCTTATGTAAGTAATTCTTACTCATGTGAGTAATGGAAATGAAATTGTTCATGACGGCAGTAGTAAAGTATGTCAAAATGACTCATAACCATCAGGTTCTGTATGTAACTACTACAAAGGGAGACCTGCACTTCATTACTAGTCCAATTCCGTCCATGTAATAATGAGCAACATGGTGGTTGGATTGTGTCGGTGTTATATAATCATCTCATATCTTAAAAGCAGCCTATAGAAAGTAAAGTTGGCATTAGTGGTTCCTCTATTGTAGGGATGGCCACCTTGTGGCCCTCCAGATGTTTTGGCCTACAACTTCCATCATCCTTCAACATTGACTATGGAGGTGGGCATGGGCTGGTGGGTGATGTAGGCTAAAGTATGGAGGTCCAAAAGTTATCTGACTCTGGTCTATTGGTACATTTGGTAAGATACAAAGTCAGACAGTATCAGTGAAGTTAGACAAAAAGTGTTGTGCAAATGTATCTACAATTAATAAGGACACTGCATTATAGACATGTATTCAGTCACTGGACTATGAGAACTTTTGGACTGGGTGCATTCAAAGAACATCATGCAAATAGAAAAGTTGCATGCTAGCAGCCATCCCTCCTCAGGAAATCATCAGAGCGATCCATAGTTGTTCTTATATTTATTTATATTATGCCTAGTCCCAGTACTGGGACTCAAGGCTGCTTACAACATTAAAAACTTATGCAATAAATCATTACTAGAAATAGACAAACATTAAAAATAATCAAATCAAATATAATGTTAAAATTATATAAAATACCAAAATTAAAAATGCTAAAAATATACTGAATATAAGTAGTCCAACACAGTCTCACATGTCCAGATTATTTCCAAAGGCCTGCCAGAACAAAAGAGATTTGCCTGCCTCCAAAAGCATAACAGGAAAAGTACCAATCTAGCCTCCTGGGAAGGAAGTTCTAAAGCTTTGGGACAGCTACCAAGAAGGCCTTCTCCTGTGTTCCTGCCAAGCAAATTGGTGAAGGAGGTGGAATCAAGACAAAGAATTCCCCTGAAAACCCTAGCTTATGAACTGACTCACAGGAGATAACATGGTCTTGCTATCCGTGGATAACATGGATGGACCCAAGCTATAAAGGGCTTTGTAAGTCATATCCAGTAGCCTGAAATATGCCTGGAAGATTGTGAGCAAGAGAAGCTATTTCTGGAGAGGCACTGTATACTCCCGTAGCAATTTCTAGCATATAGTACAACAGCTGCTTTCTGAACCAGCTGCAATGTCCAAACACTATTCAGAGGTAGCTCCATGTAGAGCATGCTACAGCAAACCAAACGGGATGTGACTAAGATATATGCCACTGTTCCAAATCAGTCAGCTTCAGGAATACCCATAGCTGGAGCACTATTGTTAGCTGTACCAATACACTCCTGGCTGTCACAGAAACTTGGGCATCCAGGGTCAGGGCTGAATCCAGAAGTTCACCCAAGGTTCAGAGCTGTGTCTTCAGAGGGGAATGTAATCCCATGCAGCACAGGTTGATTTCTTGATCAGCCTTCCAACTTACCAGGAAGAATGATTTAGAAAAAGATTTGGGTGTCAGCATACTGGGACACTGAACCATTTTACCTTGTGTTGGGCAATTGAGACAGGTTAGGGATCCTGCTGGTGTACTGTGCACCCAGCAGTGCCTCTGTCTGAGCTGACAGAGGTAGCTTCTGATCTGGTGCTGAGAATCCCAGGAGATCTGGGACAGCTCAGGACTTCATGGCAGCCATGGGGCTGTCCCAACATGTCACCAACCCAACTACTATAAGAGGTCTTACTCTAGACCCGATTTTCTCTACTGGGCAGGAAGATGGTGACCTGGAAATTGGGGAGGCGGGCATCTACCCCTCTGTCATGGTTGGATCACTATCTCTTGAGATTTGAATTAATGGAATCTTTCTCCCTCTGCAAGGGTACAGGACCCATTAAGTTGTTCTGGCCCTGTGAGCTGATGGATCTACATGGATTTCAGGCAGCTCTGGGGGATTTTCCAATGGGCATGGAAGGCTCTCCTGTTGACAATCAGGTCAGTCTGTGTCTGGGTACAGGAGGTTGTTAATGCCTCTTAGAAAGGGAACGCTGCCTTCCACTTTAAAAGCTGTACTTATTGTACCACTCCTATTCTATGGTTCTATGAAAGTGTGCTTTCCACCACCTTGCCTCAGTCCTCTCCCTGAAGGCACATATTCCATCAGCCTCTGTTGCTGAAGTCTAATGCTCCTGTTTACATCACCTGCCTCTCCCTCATTGGTCTGCATACAGATGCTGGAGGGCTAGAGCGACTCCTGCAATTGCCAATCTTCCTATCAGACTTTATGGTAGCCATGTAGAAACTGTGTTTCTGGGCTTAAACAACAATGCTGAAATATAGACCCACACAACAAACCATTGTTTCACTCTGCAATTCCATGGAAACTATACATACTAATTGGTAAGTCTACAACTGGGCTTAGATGAGGACTATATGAGGGACATGTTTGAGGATGAGAATCTGAGGAATTCCCTGGACTTGGCTCCATAGACTCTAGACCATTTTGCAGCAGTGCGGGCTCCAAGTTCTTGTTGAGCACACCCAGAATTGAGCCCTATGCACTGCACAAGGAGAGCCCCTTTTCCTCATATGCTGCCACAGCCAGCAGCAGTAAGCAGATAAGAAATTTGGTAGCCATGAAGGGTTACCTGGCTCTTGACCTCTTCGTGGAACTTCTTTCCCAAGGATGCTGCTGCTGTCAACAATGAGAAACCTGGTCTCTGAGAAGGTTGCCCAGCATGCCTATATGCAGCACACTGTTTCCACATCTTACAGCCACTGCTGATGGAGTAGGTTACTGGTTGCACAACTGGAGGTCTGCAAGCATTGGTGGACTTCCTCTTGGCTTGGCTCACTTTGCAGGACTGAACTGAGCACGAGAAGAAGTCCACAGACACTGAAGGGATGTATTCCAAAAGGGTTCATCCCAACCTTAGTTCAGACATCTCAACGGACCATCCCACAATGGAAACTACTGTGGCTTGTCAGTATGTACGAACCCAGTCACTGTGTATCTTCCTATTTTGTGGGAGTGCACAGTAGAACTGGGTATGTACATATGTATCTATCCTTTCACATCTTTAAACAACTTTTGAAGCATTAAAAATGCTCCAGTCACAAATGAAAATGGCATAAAAACTAATTCATCCCAACACACTAGCAATGGAATTGCTCATACCGTCACATCAAACTTCTGCCCCAGTGCAGTAATGCATTTTTCAGCAGTTGACCAAAGGCTGCAGCCAGGAGACAAGAACAAGCATGTTCAGTGCAATGCAGACTGAAAAGAAATACTGGGTTGATAGCCAATGAAAACTAGAAAAATGTTTTCCTAAAATCAAATGTGAAAATCAGTCAAATTTTGAGTATGAACAAAATGCATCTTCCATATTGAGCTCAGTAACATAGCATCCAACATGCAGGATCTTGTTGCGGTTATTTCTCTAATGCCACTGGGGAAATGGGGCAAAATCCTGAGGCTTATACGCTGTGGTGAAGTAAGTTCCTAGTAGGTCATAAGTGAAATCCAATTTCTGGATGTTTTATTTACAGATATTTTCCTTTGTGCAGTGCTGGCTGCTATACAACATTCACAAAAATATGATGTGAGAAAAATGTCAGTGCCAAAATGAGTATAAGAAAGACATTTTTGGGCAAGTATCATTTGGGAGAAAAGTTTCTGCTATAGATCAAGTATATTAGGAAATTGAGATAGCCTAAGTTATCACAGGTTTTAAGAAGCGGAAAATTACAAAGCAAAAAAGAATAGAGGATGACTGAGCATGTATACCCTGTGTAGACTAGAAGAAGCATCCTAAAAGTAATTAAATTTAGAATGGAAACATGGGCAAAGGAAAACAAGCCAAACATGTGAAATTGGAATCAAGGATGATCAATAAGAAAAGGGGAAAACTGTAAAACCACCAAGTGATATGTTCTTGAGAGTGTCCTTAGTGCCTGTATCTACATTATTTAAATGATTAGAGCACTTCAGAAGGCTCAATACATCATCATCTCCTGCCAGACAAAGCTTGTGGAATTCCATGACAAGGTTTCAAGGTGGCTAGACAGAGAGGGTGCAGTGGATGTGGTTTACCTGGATTTCAGCTAGGCCTTTGACAAAGTGCCCCATGATATCCTGGTTGAAAAACTGAGGAGTTTTGAGATAGACCAATGCAGTGTCCGATGGATTAGGGCATGGTTGACTGACTGAAAGCAGGAGGTAACCATTAGTGGGGAATCATCAGGATGGCAGCCAGTGACAAGCGGGGTTCCCCAGGTCTCTGTCCTGGAGCCGACAACAACATGGAAGAAGGGGTGAACAGTCTGCTGATCAAATTCACAGATTATACTAAAATGGGCATTGGCCACAACTGAGGAGCAGGTACTCCAGATCCGGAGGATCTGGATGGACTATGGAAGTGGGCAGGAGACAACAGGATGGCGTTCAATGTGGATAAGTGTAAGGTCCTGCACTTGGGGCATAGGAATGGGTGTCAGCAGTACAGGTTACTTATGGTTACAGGTTACAAGTACTGGAGAGCAGCACTTGTGAAAGGGACCTCGGGGTGCTGGTTGACTGCAGGCTAAACATGAGTCAGCAGTGTAACGCGGTGGTCAAGAGGGCCAATGCCACCCTTGGTTGCATAGCCAGAAGAGTGGCTTCTAGATTAAGTATTACTGCCACTCTATATTGGGGGTCGGAGGCACTGCTTTGCAGTGGTTCCGCTCCTATCTCAATGGCCAATTCCAGAAGGTGATGCTGGGGGACTATGGCTCTGCACCATGGCAGCTATGCCATGGAGTTTCGCAGGGTTCCATCTTGTCCCCCTTGCTATTTAACACCTACATGAAACCACTGGGGGAGGTCATCAGGAGGTGTGGGCTGAGGAATCATCAGTATGCTGATGATACCCAGCTCTACCTCTCGTTCTCTACCACTCCAGGTGACGCAGTGGCTGTACTGAACTGGTGCCTGGCTGAGGTAATGGGCTGGGTGAGGGCCAACAAACTGAAGCTCAATCCAGACAAGATGGAGGTCCTGTTGGTTGGCGGATCGGGCTTTGGGAAGGGGACCTGAACTTAGTCCTGAATGGGGTTGCACTCCCTCTTAGGGACAAGGTCCACAGCTTGGGAGTGCTCCTTGACCCAGAGCTTTCACTGGAAGCTCAGGTGACAGCGGTGGCGAGGAGCACTTTCTTTCGGCTTCGGCTGATCCATCAGCTGTGTCCCTCTGGAGAACGACTGCCTGGCGACAGTGACACACGCGTTGGTGACTTCCCAACTTGACTTCTGTAATGCACTCTACGTGGGGCTGCCCTTGAAGATGGTCCAGATACTTCAATTGGTTCAAAATAGAGCTGCCAGGTTGCAGACGGGGACTGGGCGTTATGTTCACATGGCTCCAGTTCTCCGTCAGCTTCACTGGCTCCCCATTGAAGTCCGGGCCCAATTCAAGGTGTTGGTTAAAACCTATAACGCCCTTAATGGCTTGGGTCCTGGTTACCTGAAGGAGCGCCTACGTCCATATATGCCCGCCTGCCCCTTGGGATCAGCGGAAGAGGCCCTTCTCCAGGAACCTTCCATGAGGGATATTAGGAGGGTAAGTACTCGGAGGAGGGCTTTCTCTGCAGTGGCGCCCAACCTATGGAATGCGCTCCCCAGAGAGGTCCGCCTGGCGCCGTCGTTATTTGTTTTTTGGCACCAGGCGAAGACCATTTTATTCAAACATTGTTTTAATTGTTGATATTATTTATTTATTTACTGGCCAGGTCAACTCAAATTATATTGTTTTTATATTGTGTTTATTTATTTATTATTATGAGCCGCCCCGAGGCTTCGGCGAATGGGGTGGCATAGAAGCTTCCTAAATAAATAAATAATACCTGAGTCTCAAGTGGCAATGATGGCTTCAGGAGAACCCCGTTCAGAAGAGGTTAACTATCCATCTAGTCACAAGAACCACTCATTAACTGCATTTCTTTCTCATCGGTGTTTGTTTTGTGTTCATCCTAGAGACCAAATTGATAATGGTGCTGATAATTAGTTTTATGTGAATTGGATAATGGATTAAATAGTATTCAGAATATATTGCCCTGAGAAGCTGTGTCTTTTCCTTAAAAGTGCAAAAGTGTCTATTCACCCAGATGCCACTAAGCAAGCCAGAAGCTGACCAGTAGCAAGAGAATGCTAGGCACTGATATCTTGCCAGAGTGGGATCAACATTCTTAAGCCTTCAGGACCTTAACAAAATGAAATTGCTACAGTAGATAAGAAAGTTTGCATTGGCTAACTCAGTTCCCTAGATGGAAATAAAAAAGAAAGCAGAGGCATGGCTCTCTAGTCCAAGATAGCCAGAAAAAATGTCAAAATGGCACAGTCATGTTGAGTAGGGAAAAGAACCAAATATCATGCCAGAGCAGATGGTACCAGATTAAGAGGGCATTCTTTCAGATAGTGGAAGTCCAGTGCATAACTAGACTGTGGGCATGTGGTAAGGATTTAAAAATTGGCACAGCCCAGACTTATGAGTGAAGTAAAATGGCACACTTGCTTCTGAATTCCAACTGTGCATGTAGTACAGTGAAAATGATAGAAACACAAACAAAATCCTGGATGGTATTGCACTTGCCACTTGCCTTCATTTCTATTCGATCTCCTTGAGAAAGGGAGGGTTTTTAATACTGAAAAGTGAAGCACAGAACTAGGTAGAGAAAGAAATATATTTTACAGCACTTTCATTACCACTACTTGATGAAAGCTAATAAAAATTCTTAATTGAAAACAAGTACCTTAATGACACTATCATAATCCGGAGTTCCCTTCCTATTTTGTATTTATAAATTATGCATAAGACACCTTTGAACTTTAGAGTTTTGGACTAAACATAAGAAATTATTAAGTGTGTGTGTGCACATGACTGTGCATGCATACACACACATGCATTTCTGCTCTGTGAATTGCAGCCATGGCACAGAGATCCTTTGCCAAGGGGAAAAATAGAAAAGAAATTGTACTTAAACAAGCTCTTTTTTTTGTTTTTGTTTTTTTTTTGAGATTCTAATCACTGTGAGAGAATTTCATAATTGTTTCTAAGACAGCTCTGATTTCCCCCACACTTTTGTACTTAGTTTTTCTGCTCTGAAATCAACATTTAAGCTAACCATTTGTGACATTGTTAACACCCACAACTATTTCAACTGTTATGCCACATATTGACTATAGTAGGATGCTGTATATTTTTCCAACACCCACTCTACTGTCTTGATAGTCTGATTATGCTATTAGACATACTCAGTGAATCACTGTAATTGTTCTAATGTGTAAAAACTGTTAGGAAACCCTAACTCTTTCAAGGCCCCATAAAACTTATATAGTGTAGGCTGTAGATTTAATACAACCAGGGCTCAGAATGTCAGAGAAGATGATGCACAAAAAACCACACAATGCTACCAAAAGATACAATACAGTGTGTCCTGACTGAGCAATGGTTTGGATCTATTTTCATAAACAGGCATCTAAAAACAGATGTCCTGACTTAGATGAACAAAAGGATGCTTTGGAACAGGAGGAGGATCCTGAACCTAGCCTTCTGTTCATGTAACAGAACTGTCTTTATTTGAGAGTTTAGAATTGAATTTGTATGGTCTCTGGATAGTGTAACAGTAACAGTAACACAACCATGGTGATCAAAGTAGTTCTTGACCATAAGAATACATCTTAATCTTTACTGTGACCTGAACACTCAGTGAACTGCACATTAACAGATCCTGGGTTTCCTATATTTGTAAACTGCATGATTTGTGAGAACAAGAAGAAAAAGTCTTGTAGCACTTCAAAGACTAAGAAATATGTTTTATTTATTTTATATGGGATAGGATTTAATGAACTAGAAGGCATCAGTTGTATTAAGAGTTATCCTTTATTAGCATATATATATGCATGTGTTTATGGTATGGGGACTTGTTCAAGTTGAGATTAGATCACATTAAATGAACAATGAAATGAAGCCTTCATTGGTTACCGGTACTAATGGCTATATGTTACATTCGGCACCATAGCCAGTGTACTTATGGCTATGTTGCTGGGGAAGATAGGTGGGAAGATGACCTGTCATTCACACCCTGCTTATGGATTTCCCACAGGTATCTGGTTGGCCACATTGTGAACAGAAAGGTGGACTAAATGGATCATTGGTCTAATCCAGCATGGCTCTGCAGATGTTTTTATTTAACTGTGAAACAAGCACTTTTATGCAGATGGTCTCAGGTTGCACACAGTATCCACACTTGCAAAAAACTGTGGGTATGATTTTTAAAAAGGAAACTGCGTAAGAAATTGAATTTGACAGATCAATTCATACCCTGGTTAGAAACTAAGACAATGCATGCTTGGAGATGGGTAGGATTGCACCAGTTAGCCTAGCTGCAATCTCCACAAATAGATCATCACCTCTTTGTGTGCATATCCTATTCATAGTCCCTTTCTTGGCTTCCATGAGTCACTTTCATCTCTGGTTAAATACCTGGGTAGCAGCTGGTGTGAAAGAGCATCTGCCTGAGAGCTTGGAGATGGAGCGAAGACAAAAGGTACAAACAGGCCAGCTTAATATGAGGCAGCTTCATATGTCCAGGTAGCCATAGTAATAGACCTTTGCACATAGTCAGAAACAGGGATGGTGAGAAATTTGTTCAGTACAGTTTTTAATGCAGTCTCTATACACCACAGCTAGGGAACCTGCATCCCACAAGTTGAATTTGGCACCTTAGCATCTTTTCAGCCACCTAAACGTATCCTGAAAGTGCCATCATTGTCAATGAGAGCACCATCACTCTTTTCTCAGAACACTATTTCACTTTAAAGCAAGACATTTGTTCACCACATGTTCTGATTTAAAATTGACATGGAACATTTTTTTGCTGCTGCAGCTACTACAACTCCATAAGTGGCACAGATTTTTGCAACAGGCATTTGAGTATCTAACACCTGGTGGGGTCCAGGCAGCAAAAGTTACCCCCTCCAGCATTGACCACCGTTACTATATACAACCCAACATTTAGTTATCCTTTTAAATTTTCATCTTTCCAAAATTTTAAGTAGTTCTCCTATCAGAAAATGTAAACAAATATTTATTATGAATAATCTGCATTTATTTCTTAATTTCTTTACCACTTAATAGCTGTAGCTCTCTGGGCAGTTCACAAAGTACATTAAAATAACAATGAAATACATTCTATTAAAACCTATTAAAATATTAAAATGTCATAAATAGTTGACAGTACAAAAGTTGACAAAAGTACCATGGTACCTCAGCTCATGAACCTCAGTTCATGACCAAATCGGGTCGCAGATATACATTTCAGAAAAAAAATTGCCTCAGTTCACAAACTCTGCATTGGGTGATGACCACAATCGCGGCCCTGTTGTTGCATGATCATGGTCGTGTCCGTCTCCCCCCCACCGAGTATGATTGCGCCCCTCTCCCCCCCTCCCTCGAGCACGATCGCTATTGCACAACAATCATTTGGACCCAAACAATAACCTCCCCCCCACACCTAGGTTAGTGTTCTAGACTGTACTGTACTTTGTTGTTCTTTGTTACTTTGTTTCGCATTTTTGTGATAAAAAAATTTTTACAGAACAGATTAAACTTATTTACATTAAACCTTATGGGGAAGTTTGACTTGGCTCATGACCAATTTGGGTCATGACCAGAGTCCTGAAAGGGATTAAGTGTATCCCTTAAGTGAGCTGAGGTACCACTGTATATATTAGGGAAAGGTGAATGCCAAGTCAATGTCCAAAACCCCATTATCTTTGGGAACATAGTTTGCAGAAATGTGCACAGTAGGTAAAATTGAGACAATATTGTGTATTTGGAGAAATGTGTAAAAATGAGCTTTGTTATAATCCCCAAACTAAGAAATTGAAATAATCAGAGAAACCAAAAGCAGTCGATATTTGAAGATGGCTGGGGTGGCACCAATAATTTCTTCATGTGCATAAGCTAGCTATGCATGCACTTTGCAAAAAGATAACCTAATAGAACTGGCCCTACTATTAGAGTGTGGTAGTTGATTCAGATAGTAGCTGCTAGAAGGGAGAAGCAGGGATTTGAATGAACAGCCTGTCTGTCAGACAGCCTGGCCTGTGCCCCTAACCTATCCTGCTGCTATTCCCAGTGTTGAAGAAAAATCCAGTCACTGTCCACTGTTCTACCAGCAACAGGTAAGGAGTATAAATTAGGATTGGTTCTCCTTTGATGTTTAGAGAACAACTATGAACACTCCCTAGAAACCAAATGAGTCAAAATAATGGTTATGAGCAAGATTTAACGTGAAATATGTCCCAGCTTGAAATGTTCACTATCTTATATTTGTGCATAAACTTTCTGTTAAATAGGCTCTTCTGTCTGATCTCTTTAGCTTCTTCAAAGTTACCATATGTTGCTGAAATCTCAGGATTAGAATTGGACTGTGCTTGTGTGGCAGGGATTCTCCATAATTTTAATAATTTTGAATGACATTTAAGCTTTTAAGTTTTATATAGAATAGCACGCATTTAATTCAACTCAATCAATGACCACACATATACTTATTTTTAAGAGTGTGCATTTGAAGCATTAGAATTTGGAAGCATTTGTGCCAGTAAAACCTTTACAACTATGAGGGTAGGTGGGGGAATGAGAGAATTGAAAAAAGTAATAAGTACGCAGATGCAGGAAAAAAACATTCAAAACAAGAAAAATAATTGGGCAAATCTAAAAGAACAAATTCAGGAACAAGCAAACATGAAAATCCAGGATCCCCTAGGGAAAAACTATATATGTATATAATTATGGGAGGTGCTCATGTGGAAAACTGAACATTTTTAAAAGCCAGGAAAGCTCTGAGAAAAAAGTGTGATATGCTGGGGTACAATTTAAAAATTGGTGTCAGAAAAAAAGAGATGAAATAAAATATATTAATTTAAAATTGGGATGGATGCAAACAAAATTAGTTGTAGGCATGTTGGGTCCAAGAGGACAAGGCCCTTCATTTTTAGGAGACCTATGTTAAAAGAGACTTGTGTGTACACTTTAGTTGCCTCTAATGCATAATCACCAGTACAAGAGGAACTAGAAGTTCATCCTTTCCTTGAATCCTTTGCTTACAATCTGTGGCTAATTAAATTTCCTAGAGACAGAACAGTAACACATACTGCTAAACAATTACTATGTCCTGCCCAGTTCAGCATTTTGAGTTATGATCGTTAAATCACTTATTTGGCTTTCTCTAGAATAAGGACTTTAAAGAATTCTATTCTCAGTGATGGACAAAATGATCCTTGTACCATACCTAATCTTGTGATTATACATCCTAGTTATTACACAGTTAAATAGGAAGCAAAAGTCCTTAAATCCTTAAGAAATGTTTGATTCCTCATTGAACTGGCTAAGAATACATTCATCCTAACTAGTTTTACCCACACTTTCCACTACAAGAGTACTTCTAGCAGTCACTTAGTGGGTGAGGATATGAGTGTCTTGTGAGTCATTCAGCATATATTCCGACTATGTGCCATTCACAGATGAGCAGCATATCCAAATAAAGGGCTGGTGCCAGGGCTTGGTATGGTAGGGCTCTGGCATAGCCCAGTAGCTTATTCCCAGAGTGCTGCTCCTTCTCCTGCCTGTGCTGCTTGCTCGTCTGTCCTAGCCAAGCCCATGGAAGTGGTGGATTGGCAATTGTATGCCCATGAATACAATGGAACCCACCAGGATCTCCTCCCCATCACTGGCCCCTACCAAGGCTTCTTCTTACTGGCACAATCAGCTCAGCAGCAAAGAAGCAGGAAGCTGGTGCTTTCTCCCTGCTTCCTGGTTTTATTTTGCTGGGATGAGCAAGGGGTAGGAGAGCAGGTTTGCAGGCATGTGAGAGGATGTTGGGCATCCAATATGTGCCATTCTTAGAATCACTGGTATGCCTTCAAAATAGCAGCTAGTCCTCTGGTAGCTCTTTGGATAAAGGACCATCATCTATAAAAGGCAAGAACCCTGCACAGACCTCCAGCTACACGTGGCATTTCACCTGGGCTTGACCAATGTCCTTTTTTTTCTCCCTGCCTTTGAGGCAGAAATCTCTTGAAGGCCATAATGCATGAATATTAAATGAGTGAACATTTAATATTCACATGTTATGCAGATTGGTTGTGATTTGTCGCTTTCCTTTACCCTTTTCAATAATTTTGGCCATATTTCAGGAAATTAGGGATCTGATTAAAATCCCTTCAAAAATATTAGCCTATTTTGAACTGCTAACTGCTCCCACAACAGTTAGTCTGTGATCAGCACAGCTAAAATAGTGTATGAATGAATGCAGTGTCTGTGTGTGATAAGACAAAAACATACAATCAGACTTTCTAGTCAAATGTTCAGCAAAGCTGTGATGTAGTAGCTGTATCACGTGTAATTTGCATCTGTGGGTCATTGTAAGAAGTGATTACATCCACCTTTATTTTCCAGAAGTAATTTCAATCAGTGTTCGAGTACTAATTGTGTAGTTACATATGTTGATGCGGAAGCAGCAATTTGCAGACCTCACTCTTTGTCCTGCTTCATTATATTTGCGTTTTGAGAATAATTGTGATTCAAGAAAGTTAGAGTTACATATGCACCAAAAATGAACTTAGACATGAGTGAACTCTGATGCACGCTTGGACGTCTCTCACACAATCATGACTTCAAGCCATAATTCAACAAATTACCACGAACACTTGAATGGTGGCCATCTGGCAGCACACAAAATTGTGGGTTGTGCCCATCATGGGATATTCAAATATAACAGACTTGTCACATTTCTGGCTGCACAGCCTGGGTAGAAGCTGAATGTGTGTTCAAGGTCCATGTGAATCTGCCCTAAGAATAATTCTTTGGGCTATAAATTGCTTGCAAGTCCAAACCCACTCGGCCGGGTTCTCAACACCTCTGCTTGTCACATGCAAAATTAAAGGAATGCAGAGTCTTGTTTAAGAAACATTTCATCTATGCTTGAAAGTATGGGGGTGCTTAAACCAAGTAGTGAACTTTCTGAAAACATATACTGCTGTCCTCCAGTTCCCCTTTTATACTCTCCTTGCCAATCATCTAATGAACCTTCACAAACTACATAAACTACTGTGAAGCTGGCTGAGAACCACTGAGTGAGTGTTGTCCCAAGTGTTCCTTGTCCAGAGTCGAGGATCTGGGCCAGCATTAAAGGCAACAGCAGACTGAAAAAGACTGAGATATTTCATTAAAAAGATGGAAACAAAGGGTGCCTCCTACCTGCTGTTTAGAAGGTTTGTGCCACTTAATGGGTTTGGTGTGGGTGGGTGAAAACATATGGCTTAGATACAATGAACAGCTGAGATGAAGGAAGGCAGGGCATCCAGTCAGGGAATGGCAAATGGTACACAATCCATCTATACTTAGAAGTGATTACTCCCTACTGCTGGTAGTACTTCTTTACACGTCTGCCCATACCTGATGGCATGACAAGTACAAAGAGAAGTTGATGCTGGCAGTTTAATAGTCCTGCTTTTTGAAAGCAAACAGCTAGAAAAAATGGGCTCATTTGTAAAAGAGCAGTTGTGCACATCTTGTTTTCTCAGAAATTAGATTTGTGATCAGCCTTTGTTGAGAAAGAATCCTTAAATTGACAAGTGGGTGCAGGTGGGTCAATACATGAAGGTTTCAAATTAGAAGGACAATATGAAACAAAGCATGTAACCAAAAGGCATGTGTGTGGGGGGGTGCATAATTTATCTGGCTTAGATATCATACCTCAGTTTTTAATTTTTTTTATGTAGCTGCATGCTGACATTATTTTTACTGTTGCTGTATATCATCAGTGAGTAATATCTGGTAAATGGCCCTAGTTCTATAACAAGGGGGCAATTTATTGCCTTGCTCTCAAGTCAAGATCTGCAAAATGTCCTGTTTTTACTACAGTTATTTAGTTTAGTCACTGTCATAGTTTATATTGGGTTAAAAATAATGATACCACTGAATTCCACAATTAGTGGGCTCATTTGTCAAAACTCATCCATTCATGATGCTCACCTTTATAGTGAACCTGTATTACAAATTCAATGTTATGTTCGTAATTGATTGTGAGCTTCAGAATATGCACAATAAAGTAACACACCACTCTCTAAATTCATAGCCATCCTAGCCCCTCACTAGTTCTGTATTCATCAATTAAGGCAATGGAGTTGCAAAAATAACATACTGCTAACTGCAATAAGTCATAATATATTATACATAAAATAGAAACAATACACGACTATATAGGACCAACAGTTCAAGAATTAATTAACAGTTCCTTTCCTTATGCTTTGGATAATTTTCACAGATACGTGGTTTTTGCAACTCTGATATCTCCTCTGTCATGCACACAAGAAATGCATAAGAAATATCTTTAGTGGGGTACTATTTCCCATTCACACCACACATCAGCTAGCGATTGTGCCTCAATTTCATGGGGCTACCCTTGAAGACAGTCAAGATACTTCAACTGATGCAAAACAGAGCTGCCAGGTTGCTGATGGGGACTGGGCATTGTTGTCATATAACCGCAGTCCTCCGTCAGCTTCACTGGCTTCCCGCTGAAGTCCGGGCCCAATTCAAGGTGTTGGTTATCACCTATAAAGCCCTCAACAGCTTGGGACCTGGTTATCTAAAGGAGTGCTTACGTCCATAAATGGCCTGCTGCCCCTTGAGATCGGCAGCAGAGGCCCTTCTCCGGGAACCCTCCGTGAAAGATATTAGGAGGGTGAGTACCCGGAGGAGGGCTTTCTCTGCGGTGGTGCCCCACCTATGGAAAGTGCTCCCCAGAGAGGTCCACCTGGTGCTGTCGTTAATTGTTTTTTTGGCACCAGGCCAAGACCTTTTTATCTAAAAGTTATTTTAATTGTTAATTTATTGACTGTATTTATTGGGTTTTTATGTACGTGCCAAGATGTGTCCAGTTTTTTAAGTCTAATTATTGTTGTTGTAAGCTGCCCCGATGCTTTTTGCGAATGGGGCGGCATAGAAATAGTTTAAATAAATAAATAATTTTCATCTAATTAACGTTCAGCAGAATTCATAATTCATTTTGCAAACTGGCTTGTTACTGTCCATTTAACTAATCTAAATAATTCTCATCACATTTCCACTTTCGAACCATTGACTGGCTTGCTAACTTGAATTTAGATAGCCTAACTAGTTCTCCTTTCTTATACCATATAATTGGCTTAAGGCTAACATTCCCAATATGTTAAATACATAATCACATTTACCATAATGCTGACTTGGAGTGTTAAACCACTGTGCAAAGGAAGATGGTCAGGACTGTATAGTAAGGAAGAATTTAACCCTTTCTGGTGTTGTGCTGTGATTGTATTAAACTGCCATTTGTGGAGAAAAAGAAGCCACTGTAGCTGTCGTTTGCCTTAATTGCTTAACATTTGTGCAATGCCTGCCCTTTATCATAGATCCATGATAACCATTTTCAATTATTTTGCTTTATTCAGGAAAGCTGTCTGTGCAAGGTGCATATTTAAATAATTTAAGGGCTTGGAGGGCAGCAAGGATAGATGTAGTTGGGACAGAGTGGGAACAGGATACATAAGAAATCAACAAGTGGAAACATGAAACAAAGTTGTTCTCTATTATAGCTGCATGTTTCAGTTAGATATTAGTTTAAAATCTCTACTTTAGTAAAAAAAACTAAGCTTCAGTACAGTATACCCCTGTGAAGTCTCAGTTCAGCATTCATGGCTTCAGTCTTTCATGGAATTTTCCTTGCAACTGAACTAATATTGTTCACAGAAACCCCCACAATTTCGTGGAAACTGCTGATTGGCTGCTGCCCTGTGATGCATCTCCGGTGTTCACTGAGTGTTCTCCATTTTGTTCTTCTGGAACCCCTAAGATGCCACCCAAACACCCTGCACCTTCTAAGCCTTCTGGCAATGAACCTAAGTGCCAGAAGAAGTTTAAAACACTCCAGGAGAAAGCTGCATTGCTAGATTTGCTCCTGGAACTAAAAAGTTATGCCGTAGCAGCGCGCCATTATGGCATTGATGAAAGCACTGTAAGCTACATAAAGAACGAGGCAGCAACATATTTAGGGTTTAAACTATAAAAATAGGCATTTTTTACCACATTCAAAATTTGTGGTTTTTCACAATTCGCAGGTGCTCTAGGAATGCAACCCCCGCAAATTTGGGGGAACTACTGTAATCAGTACAAACCACATATGGCTTAATTTAAATTGCTAGCACTTCAAAATATCCAAAAATTAGTTAAAACATGATTTCAGAAGCTTAGTATCTATCTATCATCAGAAAACAAAGCTCTGACAGAGTGGCCTTCCTGGATGCTCTCCCAGCCACCCTTAGACAGTCGCAAGAATTTAGTACCTGCATCTGGGTCTGCTCGACCTCCTTTGGTTCCACTTGGCTTTGCAAGAGTAACAGCTTGTGCAACTGGGAGTTTGCACTTCTAAAGATAATATCATAAACAAGTGGAAGCGTTGACCTTCCCCATGTTAGGTTGTTCTTAGAAGTGTGAAAGCCACAGTGCACAAGCACTCAGTCCCATGGATACACAAATGCAATAGGATTTTACTTCAGCCACAGCAAATGGGAGAAAGAGACAGAGAGCAAATAGGCATGTTCATAAGCCCCGGCCAGCCCATCCCCGTGCTAGCCACTGACAACAGCAGTGTGGGGTGGGAACAGTGCTCCACAGAAACAGTGCTCCACAGAAAGTGATTTGCTTTCCGTGAGGAAAGGGAGAGAGAATGGGCTTTGGTGGCAGGGTGCTACCTTCTCACCCTTAATAAGAAAATGCTACTGCCCTCCCCTTCACATTCTTTCCCTCTCTATCACCTGTGCCACTATTCATCATTTTGAACAGGTGTGTAGCCTTGGCTTTCTCTTTCTCCTTCATTCCCCATGTTCAAGCCTATTGCCAAATTTTATCACTTCTCCCTTTACAGCATTGCAGAAGTACAACCTTTCTTGTGTCTTCCCTGGGGAAAGAAGCATTAGTTCATGCCCTGATCATCCCTTGCAATCTTCACCTTTTAATTTTCTTGTGCCTATCTAGCAGATGGCTGCCAAGACAATCCACTATAGTAATTATTTAGATCAGGTCAGGTCCCTTCTTAAATCCCTACCCTGACATAAGGTCTTTGCACTTGCTTTCAAAGACCTCCACGGCCTTGCCTTTTTGCTCATATTCCAGTACATTCCTGCTGTGATTATCATTCCTTCAGCTCTACCACCTTCAATGGTCTGCAGGTATCCTGCTCCCACAAAAAACCTTTGTCCCTTGCTGCCTCATATGCATGTACCCCCTTCCCAGAACACTTACACATGACCTAGTCCTCAACCTCCTAGTTGCAATGACTGATCCAGTGGCTAAGCCTGAATGCATGCACTTAAAACTATTGCATATTGCTCTGCTGTTATGTCTGTCTCCACTTCCCTTCTCTTTCTTCATTATCTTCCTGCCTTCAGTTTTAGCTTGTAAACTCCTTGGGGATAGGAACTGTCCTCTATTGCTATGCACACTAATGGTACTATGTAAATAAATAAATAAATAAATAGCCACAGATGAATGTTTGGAAAAAGTCTTGGCATTGGCTTAATGTACCATTCAGAATTCAATGTAATGTAAGGTATATAGCCTGTTGTATCCTAAGAATAAGCTGAAACTAAGATTGGTATCCTTACAAAGAGCTGGAAAGGTGGGTGTGCTGAAAGTCCCTCCATGCCAGGAATGTGGAAATGCCATGCAGGCATCTATGTGAAGAACTGTGCCTTAGTAGCTACAATGTGATATTATGGAGCAGCTCTTGTATTGTTTTTCAAGAAATATATCCCTGGTGGAAAGGGCAAAGAGGAAAGAATCAGGAAAAGATCAATGCAAGACAGAGTATTTTATTAAATTCCCCAATGGTATGGTCTTACACTGAAGGCATCGCATGATCAGAGCAGATTGCCTTGGGTTATTTGACTCTGAAGTTGTCCAAATATCTGACATTGGTCATGACATATTTAATCTGAAGTGGAAGTTCATATTTAGTGGTGGAACTGAAGTGGAACGAGGAAGCACATGACCTTATCTTTCCATGAGATTTTTGCAGCAGAAATGTACAATTCTACTGTTTATAAACTCTCAAGAGGATCTTCATATAGTAAAGCAAGGCCTTGCAGAGGCTGAGAAAATGGCAATGGTCAAATTCCAAATGGTCTCCTCTTAGAAAGTAACAGTCAGAGACCTGGGTCATTTCACTGATACCTCTGGGCTTGAAGCAACTTGACCAGCCTTCCCAGCCTGGTGCCCTCCAAATGTTTTGGACTATATTTCCCAGAATTCCCAGCCATTAATCATGCTGGCAAAGGCTTATGAGAGTTGAAATTCAATGGAATTGAGGATCACAACCTAATACACCAACCTTATATGTACAGTGAAAAATTCATGGAACCTACACAAACGGAATCAATATGATGCTAGAGTAACTGATCTGTGCATCGACATTATCAAATTATGATCAAAGCCTATCTGAAATAAATGGCTGAAATTGGTGCTATGTGAATGGAAGGAACGCTTGGGCAATTGTCTTTCTGTTTCTCCTCTTTGTGCACCTCTTTGTAATCCCTACCCTATCCTCAAAAGCCTTTCAAGAGAGTCAGGCAGATGCATTGTGAAATGTGTCTTATCAAGTAAAATCACCCAAATTTGGAATCCTATGGAAGTGGTGCAAGGTACTTCTGTCTCATTTTGGGCAATTGCCCCATTCCACTGCAGTCTGCTAAGTCACATTTCACAAGGTTGTGTAGATTTTCCTTCCCCTTGGAGAGGCTTTTTGAGGAACCACCGGAAGCTGCAGTGGGGGAAGAGGGGAAGCAAAAATTCAGTTCTGTGAAGTGAATTTTGCTTGCTCTGATTAGGATTTCACCCAGTCATCATAATGTATTGTACAATTGACTGAAATGCTAGTATTTTCATCCACTTCTGGATCAGGATCATGCTTTTCCTTGTTTATAGATGGTATCCAGAAATAGCTAAACTAAATTGTGCAGGCATGTTCAACTGAAATTCAGAGTCTTATGACCATTTGATTTCTGCGGCAGCAGTTGTAAAGTTGTAATCCTATAAAGAAAAGGTAATTTGTGATGAATAATTCCAATGGCCAAAAGAATATTGCATATTCTTCAACAGTTGGTAACGGAAATAATAATACATCAAACTAGAACATAAAAATATGTTGTTCATGTTCATTGTCATGTTCTAGAACATGAATAAACATAATATGGTGATGAACAAACTAAATGAACAATTTCCTTGTAGCTACCATTATTTTGTATTTTAGATACACATTTTATTAATATCCAGACAAATATATACTGCATAATCATACCCCAAATATTAGAAGTTTCAAAAATTCAAATATCAAGAAAGTAGGAAAGTATTTCCAGAAAAGATTGTTCTTGTTCCAGCCCCTAATTTGGAGGCAGAAGAAGTCAAGCTGGCCACTAGAACTGAAAAATGATTGGTTCCTGATTCTGAACCTGAATCTGGTGCTCAGACAACTGTAGAACTTGAGCTGGCATTCTTGCAATTGTCTTTTTCTGAGCCCAATTTGCTTGAAGAGTAAAGTAGCTACCACTTTATTACATCCAAACAATGGTGCTGGGCTGATGCTCGTCTTCAGGCCCTTTAAAATTCCAGACACTTCAGAAAGGGTGCTGTAGCTTTGGAGAACTAAAATGGCTGGAGGACCTCACAAGACCTCACTTTACCTCCAGTAGTTATTGGAACAAGATGCCCACTTAGACCTTAGAGGGTGCTACAGCTATTGATCTGCCTTGCTGTCTAGCCATCCAATGCAGTTGCAGAAATGTCAACAATTAGTAAGAAAGTCATTCCAGGATATATTGAACATCCAGGAAACATTTGAGGAAATAATCATAGGGCTCCTAGATATTGTCTGAGCAGCCATAGGATAGTTTGGAGTTCAATTTCCAAGTCAGACATGGTACTCCAACCTGGAAGCTGGGGACCAGAGTGTTTACCTCCCTCACAGACAACATGGAAAGAACCACACTACTGATTGCAGAGATCAGAAAAACAGCCTTGGAATGGAGTAAAAGAGTTTAGGGTTGAAACAGTGGTCAGGATATGAAGCAACCTGCAGCCACTGCAGCATCCTTCCTTTGGGCCATTTTTCTCTCCCTCCTTCCAAGCAGACCAGGACAAAGCCTTTCTGACTAAAACCCTTTCTTGTGTTAAAGCTTACCAACTAGGCTGGCTTTGTGATGCAAACAAAGACTAACATAGAAACAGAGCGAGTCAGAAGGGGTCTCCTGGGCCATCTAGTCTGACCCCCGGCTCCAGCACAGTAGTCTCCCAAAATTTGCAGGGGTTCCATTCCTAAAGCATCCGCAAATTATGAAAAACCACAAATTTGGTGCCGGTGATGGGCGCTGGCCACCAAGGTGGTGCAGGTGGGAGGCGGGGCCGGGCCAGGCCAGGGGGCAGGCGTGCGCATGTGGTGAGGCAGGGGCAAGGGCAGGCGCATGCAGAGATCGTTTTCTCCAAGTGAGTCCAAACCCGGTTTGGACTCGCTTGGAGAAAACAATCTCCTTGTGAGTAAGCTGCTGCATGACAAGGCGCCGGCTTACTCACAAGGAGATTGGTTTGGACTCGTTCAGATAAAAAACAATCTCCTTGAGAGCAAGCCACTGCATGGAAAATTCTGCAAAAGACTGAGGCCGTGAACACTGAACCGCGACTTCACAGGGGTATACTGTATCGCACAAGTCAATAACAAGCAAACCTTACTGTAGATTAAGTTTTAGGGACCCATCTCTGTGCTAAGCAGAACAGCGGGGGAAGAGTCATTCTTAAACTGAGGGGCACCCTTTTCCATTTGTCCCTTTGAAATTAGGTTTCCTTCCTGAATTCATCAGTACCAGTTATGCCATTTGTATAAAATGATTTGATTCTACAGAAGGTCTTACTGTACACCCAGCTCTCATTGGAAGGACAGTGATTTTATTTCTTGCCTTCTCCTTTTAAACACACTTCTCGCTTTCTACATACCTGGGGAGTCTGCAGAAACTCCTGCCCTGTGTGCACATGATCTCATTCTGTTGTCTTTCTGAGAATATGGAGCTACTAAGTTTACCATGGATTGAAATTCTTATAACTGTAGTCAATTGAATTTTCATGGGGTCAGACATGTCTCCTACCCTTCTATCAAATAGTGGACCTGCTATCACTACTATCTAGGTAAACTTTGAAATCGATTTCTGCATCACCCATCTAAAATGGGATCACTGCAAATCATGGGGAAAATATACTTCAAGGAAATGACTTTTCTTCTTTGAGAATACTTTTATGGGAAAATCTGTCAGCAAGATTCAAGGTCAGCCTGGTATAAAACCTCAAACCACAATGTTAGTTTTCCCACAAGATATGAAATTCCACCCTTTGACTAGCCATGGTGATTTTGACCAATTTTTCTGTGTCCATGCCATCAGTCCAGAGTGGATTTAATCAAAGGGATGAAACAGCAAGACAATCTCTTGTTAGTCTGCTATGAAATTTGCAGCATTTTCACAGTCTGGACTGGGGTTAGCATGAAGAGGCAACATAAGAGGCTTCTCTTTGCTTATTTTTTCAAAATCAAGGTTTCTTTAAAAATGAAATGAAGTGTTAAAATCAGCAACAAAAAGAATATATAGAATACTATAAAAAGATTGTTAAGGATACAAAAACAATAGCATCTTATAAATTCTAGCATATCAGCAATATGCTTGTGGAACATCGACAGTAAAATATCCTATGCAGAAGCTTGACATCTAATGAAATCACAAAAATACAAGTTATACAACATATAAAAGGAGTAAACATATAAATGGGGCAAAATTAATGTGTACATTGGTCTAACTCTGTGGTAAGAAACATACTTTGTATACGTAAAATCTCTTATATGATCCCTGGTGTGCTAGTTGAAAGGATCTAAGGAAGCAATGCCAGGAAAGACCCTGCCTGCCTGAAACACAGCAGAATTACTGCCAAAGTTGGTGATATCAGGCTAGATAGAGACCAGTGATTAAGTGTATTCATAAATCCCATTGTTATGAAAGATTGCACAGGCATATAATACAACATTGCAGCAGAAGTTCAGCCATGGACTTCAGCTGTCTTGGATCCCAGCCCTGTGTTCCAAAAGGTTGTTAGATTCTGCAGCAGCTTGGGAAGGATTTTTCCAATTTATGCAAGCACTACAGAGAAGCAGAGATCAGATGTTACATATTTCACATAGCAATATCACATATGGTATCTTTTTGGATAGTCTGGCAAGTCAGAGTAATGGCACGCCTACAGCAAATTTCCTTTGGAAATCTTGAGGGCTGTGTCACCTCCCATTTTCTATAAGTGCTATTGTTGGGGAAAGGGCACTTAAAAGTTTATATCAAGAATACTCTGACTTCAAGAGATGTACTTGAAAACATCCTGTGACATTAACAGTAAACAAGACATGTTCTAACCCTGGACAAATCTCTTTATGATGCAATCTTTATATCAATAGGCAAAAAATCTTGGTTGTGCAGGGAGCTGAATGCCCCTTCCAAGATGACCCAAAAGTTCCAAGTCTTAGGTTAGAACCATCAGCACAATATCTACACTACATGCTTCATACAGGTCCTTTTGCTTGCAAAAATAATTCCATTGCAAAGGAGTACTGAAGTTGATTTCCATAACACAACGTGTGACCTCCCATAAAAACAATTACTGCTGCATAAAGGAATAGTTGCTGCTCTCTCTGAATATCGACCAGCACAGAATCTCACAAATGTTCTAAGATTCCACATATTTCCCCCATCTTTTTGACAATTAATCTGCATTCACATGCAATTCCAGAAAGATTTTTCACTTTCAAGGCCGTGGTTGTTTCTATGTAGAAACACATTTGTACGAAGTCATATTCCTCTAAGAGGCACTCATGGTGATATATTGATAGCCACTTGATCATTCAGATTGTACCATCTTCTACATTTTGATTTGTTGAGATTAAATGAATGTTAAATGTAAGAGAGAAAGAGGATGTAATGGTATTTCTTTTTCCTGAACTGTGTTCATTAACTTCACCTTGAACTTTCTCTCAAAAGTCTTTGTAAAGGAAATAATAGGGAAGCCTGTTTTTTTAAAACAATAAATAAAGGTGGGGAAATGCTGCTTTCTCCCCAGCAAGTTGTTTTGACTTATAAAACATAAGGTTTGTGTTGGATGCAACAGGTTCCTTCCTACGAAGCAGTGTTCTTACATCCCTCTCACCCCCTGTAGGCTTTGAAATCAGTGTTCAAAGTGGACTTTCTGAATTCATGAAAACCCACAGGTCTGTAATACATCCCTAATGGAAGTCAAACATGACACCCTAGAGATAAAACACAGTGGCTTTACCCTCTGTTCACAGTAGGTGTCTGTGTATAATAAATATTTTATTTTACTACAAAAACAAATAACTAAACATACCCCCTGTGTTTGTTCTGAACTCTACAGTAGCTTTTGTGAGTTGCTGTATTTCAAAGCTGAGATAGGAAACCACAAAGTCACATCAGTTACACTGTGTGCTAGCACAATAGAAAACCAAAGCTACCTTTATTTTGTATAATCTGTTGGTTGCCAGATATATCCTGCCAGTGGCAGTTCTGGGTGGAGCCTATATTTTTGGAAGGCAATGTACTCTGATCAATGGCAATGTACTATTTTAGGTGGCTTGTCCCATTTGCAGAGTAGCTGTTCAAATTAAGCAGATATTTGCAAAAGAAGAAAACACTGTGGCATATAGGAATGAACCCTGTGCAAACTCTGGTTCTTTTCTGATAATGACCATTGACTCAAATCACCAGTGGAACCTATACAGTAAGCTTTTGTGATCACTTAATATCAATTTCTTAATCTTTAACATAACAAAAGTACTATTTTAATGAAAGAAAACAGAATGATGGTAGATTGTGCACATCCCTGACAACTGTTTAAATGCTTGTTTACTGAAATATTTTCAAAATTGGTTCACACATTGACATTTCTTGAATATAGGCCCATTATCAAGTCAGACAGAACTAATGTTATGAAATAAATTGGTTTTGATAATTTAATTTCCTTTTAAAGTTATTTTATACAAGTTCAACTATTTTTGCTAGTGGAACTCCTAAGAATTCACCCTGGAAAATAAGCAAAATGGAGAAAGACAGGAATGTCAGGGATGATTCCTGTAGATACTTAAAAACAAGCTATAGAATCAACAGAACACACTTGTTCTTGCTAAAAATGTATACCCTGTCCTACAATTAATATTAAAATAGTGTGAGCTTTTCTGAGTGTGACATGTGCTCAGGGACTGGGTTAGGGTGACTATGCCTTTGATTTCATTGATGAAAACACAAGTATTCCTGAGCATTCCTGAACCATTAATGCAGAGGGAGATCTATTCGCATAATTTCTTGTTGGGTATGAGGGAAAATACTAATGGTTCACGGTGGAAAATCTACATGTGCAAACTACCCTTGCTATAAAAAAGATTAGAAAGCACTGGTACATATTGGGCTTTTGATGAGAGGAGCTAAGAGCTATATAAACAATAAAAATATGACCTTCATTCAAACTGTCCCAACATTGTATGTTAAAAAATCTATAATGCTATCTTAATCCAGCATTTGGTGTATAATTTTATATATTACAGTAGTTTATATCACTCTCATGATACTAAAATTTACATGTCTTTTTCTTAAATAATACTCTATTGCAATTTTTTGTAAGCTGTAGGTTTGTTTTATGACTCATAAACTTAGACAATATATTAAAATCTCTGAGGAATTTAATATCAGGAGTAGATTATCTCTTTTTTTCTTTAAAAAATACATTCATTTTCTCTGTTGTATAAAGAGAAGGGAATATCAAGTATGAAAAGGGTTTAATAGCTGTTACTAAATTTTATAGCAACTGTCAATAAATTCATAATATATTGGGGCAGTTAATAGGTCAAGGGAACATATTTATATCTTGCAATAAATTGTTTACCCAAGAACAAACTAATTTCTAATGATAATGAAACATGAAAGCAATAAATATTAATCTTAGGGGTTTTTAAAATTTAAATATGAGTTCTGAATATATTTGGTGAAATACTGACTGAGCAAATTTTAAGGTGTATGAGCATTTCACTGAATGCTTGAAATAGTCCATAAACTAACGTTCACTCTTTGGTTAGAAAAACTCACTAGCAATAGAACCAACTTTGAAAGACATTATTAGAAAAATTGGTAACTAAGGAAAAGCTGATTGGGCAGATACCAGCAAAGGACATGTATCTGAGCATTCATTTGACTAAGAATAGAAAGATTCGGTCTTCATAGTTACAGAAATAAAATCTGCATATGTTGATCTGTTCTTTTCAGAACTCGGAAACCAGAAACAACTTGGAATGGGATCACAGTTGATCACAAATCTCATTCCTTTGTCAACAGAAAGTATTCTACCCTATGACTCCAATTCTTCTACCTCAGTAATCTTAAAGTATATTTACACTGCCATCTCTCACACAATTCTATTAGTTTAAATTCCTTAGCTTCCCCCACAGAGGTGTGTGAAACCTCTTTTAACCTTAAGGCCAAATTCTATTTTCAAGAAGCTACATTCCAGTGTGCAAACCAAAAGCAAAAACAAAAGGGATGGGACCAAAAGAATTAAAAATACAAAATAATAATAAAACCCCCAGCATGTTCTAGCTTATTTGCTGACGTAGGTGTTAAGACTTAGGAGAAGCATTTCAGACTTTAATAAGTGGGGAAGTGTATGCAAAATCCAGAAAACTACCAAACAATTGGGAAAAAGACTGAGGGAATTGGATGACCCAGTAGGAGGCATGGCCATCTGCCTTTCAACACCCTGCCTTTAAGTGTTCTACAAGTTAGAATCTAGAAAGTGGGCTGAGACATCTCTACTGGAGATTGATGGTGGTAGTGAGAAACCCCCTTTTAGGTGAAATTAGCATAAGACGTCCGGGGCCAGAGTTGGGTGGAGCAGCAGCCCTGGGAGAGGCCAAGGTTTTACAGTTTTTTCTTTGAGTTTTAATCTATTTTTACCTGCCTTATCTTACTTTTCCCTCCTTTTTCATTCTGAAAGAGGACATTTCACTGTGGCTATTTTACTTTATTTTATGCTGGCATCTGTGAGTTTGGGATACTGGCCAAGCCCAGATATGATTATTCTGTTAGCTTGAATTCCTATCTAGAACAGCAGTGTGTGTACACCTAGTTTTTATTCCAGTGTTACAACACTCAGAGTGATGGAAAGAGGGGAAAGCAAGAAGAGGACTAGAAATAATTCCATTGCAGATTCCCCACTGACTACTCACCATAAGGCTTCAAAACAACTGTGTTTGGATGACTGGCTGAACGCTGGGGCTACAGGTGCTTTCTTTCCTCCTACAGAGAGCAGAGTTGGCCCACTGGAACCGGTGGTGGATTCAAGCACCCTCAGCTCTCTGATTGTGTAGTTGCCAGATGAGCAAGAAAAGCCTTTGAAGGCAATCGGGGAAGAGCTTTCTTTCAGCCAGGAGCTCATCTGGAATATTAGCTCTCACAGCCCATCAATGGAAGAGAGTTAATGGGACAATTACAAGATCAAAATTATATAAAAATCTGGGAGAACACTGCCTCCTTATGGCAGAGACAGTCATAGCCATATTTAAGGATCTTAACAAAATTAACAACAAGCTGGATATGCTGGAGGGCCTACTAAAGGAAAAAGCAGAAGGCCCTAGGAATGAGACAGTCACAGCTATTAGACCTGGGCCAGGAAAGGAGCCTATTTTTTGTCCATGACAAAAATGGGCTTTAGATCCTGTCAGTGACTGCCACATGAATGCGAGTACAAGTCTACTGGCTTGCTTAAAGCAGAGGGGAGTCTGCAGTGGAGAACCAACCAAGTCCTATTATATGCCAATCACACAGTGCTATTATACGCCAATCACACAGTGATGTTTCGTGAGCCGCCCCGAGGCTTTATTGCGATGGGGCGGCATAGAAATGTTTTAAATAAATAAATAATAAATACTCTCTAGAACCCCTGTTGGCCTGAAGGGTCTGAAGAAGGTCTCCCAATACTGTGAAAATGAGTCCCTTAAAGTTAACCATCAGAAAACCAAGGTAATTGCTTTTGGGCGCAGGCAAAAGATCTGGTCACGGTCTATTCATGGCCATTCGATTCATCGAAGTTATAGTTTTAAATATCTCGTAGTAGTCCTTCAGGCCTCGATCTCCAGGCTTCAACACAGCAATTATGCTGCAGACAAGGGCAAAAGATCTGGAAATATTATTGCAAAATTCCACCAAGCACAAGGGTTTTTTGGGGGGGAGGGGTTGTTTGTTTTGGTTTTTTGTCCCTGCCACTCTTAAACTTTATAAGGTAAAGACACTGGCCCAATTACTATATGGGACCATCCAGCTCATGGTTTGCTCCACAGGAAAGAGTACAATTTGAGTTTCTAAGAACCATTTTGCAGGTCTGTAGGTGGGTGCTGAATGGTAGGGTAAGATTGGAGACAGGCTGTATAAAAGTTGAAGCCTGGATCAGTATTTTGTCTACATATGTGGCTAAAGGGACATCTTAACCCACAAGGCCTTTTTCCCTTGGTTTTTTTTTTTTTTTTTTGACAACTTTCAGTCAAACTGGCCAAATGGTTCTTTCTTGCAAACTAGTCCATGCAAAAAAATTAGTTAAACAGAGAATCAAGGATATGGAATGTCAAACACCAGCTTACCAAATATAAAGGTTCGGGTAGATGCTAAATACTGTGCAGAACCAGCAAACTATGTGATATCTTTGGAAGCTAAAGGGAGCAGAAGGGTTTTTACTTTTGCCAAATAATTTTCTCTTCCTTCCACTGTTCTTGAAGGCAACTACAAGAACATCCCCTTTGATTAAAGGCTTGGTTCATCCAGATAAAGAAGGTTGGAACTTTGGAACATATGCTTTTTTCGTGCCCATATTACGAACAGGCACATAATGAGTTCATTTTTCCACTTTTTCGGGATATTTTGATTCTTTCCAAAAAAGCCAAACTTGCGTTCCTTCTCTCAGATAAAGATGCTAAGATCACATATCAAGTAGCCAGTTTCTGCAGGACAATACTCAGGTTAAGGAAATCTCATGCTATTTAGTAATAGATCTATACCTTTTAAATTTGTAATGCATTTTAATAACGGTTTTATTTGTATTACCAATATGCACATCTCTGTGCCAGTCCATGTAACATGGAACATGAGAACATGAAAGTTCACTCAGGGAAGACCTCAGTGAATTCTCAACAGGGTTCTTAATGTCTGTGAACTTGTATTATGAAAGAACCAGCCAGTTACGATCAACTGAAGTATCTTTCTTTTTAAAAGCAAAAGGGGTTAACTTCATAATGTATATTGAGAACAAAAGCAGTGTGTTTTCTGTTGTGGACTTCCAGAAAAGTTATTCTGATCAGAGACTCTCTAAAACACACCGTTCCTCTGTTTTGAATATAGGGACAGTAATGGTACATCTTACTGATACATCTACAGATTCTAGGATTTCCTGGCAAAGAGATTACTTTCTAAACCAGTGTCATAAATATTTTATAGTGCAAATGTGCACCAGTAACCTCATTTTTCACACCAATTATATTTTAAGTCTTATGTCTGCCACCTTCCTCAAAATTTATCCATGCATCTATAAAATTTCCAAATTACGTTCACATGAATTATATGTGATGCTCTCCAGAGTCAAGTCTGTCTTGGAGGTCTTTTAGCCCACAAAGACTATATATACCCCAGTCCTATGTAAACACGTGAATTTAGGGTGCAATCTAATGATGATCTCCATAGCTTTCTGAACTCAGAGGATTACAAGAATCCTATTGAGGAATGGAGAAGCACAGAGGCAAAGATTGCGTCCTTGCTTCTCCCATCTTGCAGAAAACTTCGAAAGTTTCTTTCACCCTTGATAAGATACCCATCGAAATCTTGTGTGCTTGCTCATGAGGAGGAAACCCTGAGCCTCACATCCTTTGCACTTTGTTAGAATTGCAACCAATGTGGAAAATCGCCACATCAACTGTAAGGGAAGAGCATTCTGCATTCTCAGTCCCAGCACTGAGCTTGGAACATGCTTCTGAGATCAGAGCTCAGACTCCAGTTTTCCTGTGCTGGACAAACAACAAATACTAGCAATCTGATTGAATGTTTTGTATCAATGGACCTTTCTTCCAAAACTAGTACATAGTGCAACGAACCTTTCTTCCAAAACTAGTGCATTTCCCCATATGTAGAACTCAGTGGGTTCTTCATGCCTCAGGTTCAGTATTAGAACACAGTATCTGAGTTTAGCAATTCAGTGTTAGCAAATGCTCGGGGATGTTTTTGTCTTCCACTGGTCTGCTTCTTGGATATTACCAGATCCACAATAATTCTCTGTTCCTCTATTTTAATGATGGCATATTTTATAATGCTGCATTGATTACAACTATATTTAAAGTTGCTTTGCTGCCAATTCAATCCATCTATTAAATATTACATCTATCTTATTTATTTTAGTGCTACATATATAGACCTCAGTAACCTTATGCAACATCAGGTGTAGGGTGGCCACTTGTGAATCACCCAAACAAGGGAAAGTGCATCATCAAAGAAGACAAAACAGGATACTGATTGCATAAGATTTGCATATGGCAGGTACAAACTTAGAATTAATTAATTATAACTTACACAGAAATGAATCCTAACATAGTGTGGAGAACATTTTCCAGATGATTTATTTGCCTTGCCTAATCTTCTGTCCAGGTATTTTTGATGGGCCACCAGAAGGTTCAGTTCTTCTTTCTGATGGTTATTCTTAAGCTGGACTTGGAATGGTAACCCTTTAAATTGAGAACACTTTTGAAATACAGAACTATCCTCAGGCAACCTTTCAAATAGAGAACTGTAAAAGAGGACACATGGACACTCTAAGGATTCAAAAATGCTCCACGTTATGGGCGGTTAGATCTCAAAAACATGAATTTGAACTTTTAAATGTGGGGTTATTTTAATACTGAGTAGCATTTTATTGCCATGTCCACTGCAATAGGACGAGATTATCTAAATAAAGCAAAATTTCCAGTGCATGAGTAGGAAGACAACAAACACATCTTTTAGCACAACTCAGAGTTTCTCAGGACTTCAGCTTCCCCACCTAAAAATTAGAAATCTGAGTTTATACAGGGCTCCTTGATAATGTCATATTAAAAGCCAATGAACTGCAGCCAATTAAAATTTTATATTTAATATTAGGTTTTTATTAATCTAGTATTTTATTAATAGAATGTGTAAATATTTAATGCCAATTTTATACATAATACTTAGTCTTATTAATCTAGTAAATTTCATTAATACAATTGTTTTAATTTTTTGTTTCTGCTACAGATTAATTGTTTGATTAAAAAATATTGAAGTATCAAATTTAAAATAACACTGTACCTTATCCTTAAATATAGCATGCAGTAGGTTGTTCACCCATCTCTCTCTCTTTCTCCCTATGTATTTTCTGGCTTTCCTGGCCTATCCTTCATTTTTCGCACTTACGCATTTTCAAGAATTGCTGTGTATCAGGTATCATAGATCTCTTCTTTGTGACTTCAAATTCTAATTAATACTGAGCTTATTTGTGACTTCCATGCTAGCAGTTTCTTCTGGGTAACTGACCTCTCTGCCAAAAAAAGGAAAAGGAAATAGAAACTCGCTATCTATATACACCTCACATGCCTTATTGAATGCTATTCTGTGCATTTTCTGATTTTTCTGCTATCCAAATTAGCAGCACAGTCACATAGCAAATTGGAATATGCATGTAGTTTCTGCACTGATATGCCATTGCCTTCTCCTATTGCTGACACTTTTGATGTTGCTCCCTTTCATCATTGTCATCATCATGTTCCTACAAGAGCCTTAACATCTAAGGGCTTATGCAGGGCATAATTGCAACTGCATGGCCCAGATATGAAGCTGGGTCCTTTCTCTCAAAGAGATTTTTGTAGAGTTGTGTGAACAACTTGGTTGTGCACTTGGTTCCAGTACTGACTGACGGAAGGCTTATTCTAGACTTTCCTTTGGACTTATCTTCTTGCAATGGCCAATCAAGAAAAAGTTGTGCACAAAAGCAGGCTCCTGCACAAGGTTCCCTTACTGGGCTTGATTTATGCAAACCCATAATATGTTGCTGTGCATATGAGTACTGACTGGAAATGTGCATCCAGTGATTAGGTCTGTACTTTGATTCTAGGGTAGTTTTCATGTTTAAGAGATGTGGAAACATCATATGGTAACTAATACAGATTGGCTTATAGCAGATGTGAATTTGGTTAGCCATCCAGGGATGGAAATGCCCAGCCGAACGAATGTGATCCATGTCTGGTCTATCTGGTGTGAGTAGAAATACATTTCATCATTTATTTAATGATGCCAATCCAACATGTGTGCCCCACTTGCTATGAGAGCACCACCAATTTGTTACTAGTTGGACACCACTAGTTATTAAGCATGATCATCCCTGGAGCAAAGCTTTGGGAAGTTCAGTGTGGCTACTGAAGCATAAGGCATCAGAGAGACTTCATTTCACTGAGAGTACTTTTGTGATGATAAGGAGATTCTAACATTTTGTTGATGTTTATGGAGAAATATGTGGAAATGCATAATACAAAATATATAGCTGTTCCTACATGTTTGCTATCTTAGATCATCCCAGCCTGAGTCACATCTGATGGATGCAATTGTCTGAGAAACTCCAGAAAATTGAGTTCTGTTCAGTAACTGTGACATGGTGAGTAACTGATGAATTCACCCATTTTTTTTCACATACACCTCTATACACACAAGCACACATACATTTCAGCAGTACCTGCTTCCATACCAAATTAATACACTGGCTTTTGAATTCCCACATGCTTTGTTCAGGGCAGAAGGATTGTACAGCTATTTTTAAAAACTGAACCCAGTAATAAATTCTGCCATCTGGTGCTTTGCAGTTGTTATGGACAAGGCAGAGACAGCTTTCTTTGCAACATCACTGGCACAGGATTGTTTTTATCCAAAAGTATTGTTGTGTCATCATCTGTTTCACCACTTGCACTCAGTTGCTTATTTTTTCTGTTGGCTTGCTTTTTATTTCAGTGTGATTTCTGCCATTAGAGAGGAAGTTCAGTACCACCATATTTAGGGTTGTAAGAGAAGTTCATTTTGATCAAGATTTTACCCAGTTATACCTTCCAGAATGAGCACAGTCTTGGATGTAGACAAAGTCCATACATTTCTGAGCTTGCAATGTGATTCATAAGTCCCCCAAAATCCATCTGACAGTTTGTATACATTTAAGAAGATGCACTTGAAAAAATGTGTACTTTTGAAATGCAATTGATATATTCATTTGCTTTATGAATATATCAATTCCAATTGAAATATTTATTTGCAGGGAAATTGATATATTCATTTGCAGGGAAAGATATGAAAATATGAACAAATTATCATGCAAACGGGAAAAAAGTTTGCAATCTGATATGGATGCAAATTGGAACAAGCTTTGGAATGTGGAGAACTTTAGTGACTGAAACCCAGAGAGATCCAAAATCCAGTCTGGTCCAAAATTACTTCGAGGCTGATAGGAAGGTATCTATCCCTTATAAAAGTATTGGTTCTATCATGGTAATATATACAATTAAAATATTTATTTAATTATTTGATTTAATTTATTACATCTTTATACTGAATATGAGCTTGAGGGTCTGATTGGACTCTACAACATGTCCACCTAGGGCCCTGACCTTTATCCTGATTTGAAATTATGCCTAGCTTTAGTTGCATTTGGGGGCATTTTATTGCCCCAGGCAAAATAACTCAGGTAAGGAAAATGCTGCAAATGAAAGGCCTTTGTTCTGGCTGAATGCTTTCCTCCGGAGGTTTCAGTCAGCATAGGGATGATTTTTAGAGTTCAGGAAGTACTGTTAATTTAAGATGTAATCTTTCCTGAGGCTGTGCAAAACAAGAAATTCTGAAAAACAGTACTTAGCCTATTGACCATCACACTGCATAACAGCAATTTGGCCTACAAACTTTAAACCAATTTTAAAGCTTTCCTTCAATGAATTTTAATTCTCTTTGCTGGAGGTTTTAGCTGAGACACTTGAATTTCACAAGAGACTAAGATGAGCAATACTGCATCTTCTTTTGTTCTTTTGTTGGGACCTTTTGTTTGGCATGTAAAGGTACCCTACAAACTATTCTTGTACTGGGAACCTTTTATTACCCTAGGAATGTTTTTAGAAAGAAAACCATAAAAGGCAAGTGGCTGAAATTGGGGAGCTTTTTTGCCTAGACAGATTTTGACAATATTCTAAAGGTTGAGATGGTAAGACTACTTCTCTGTAAATTACAGAGAGGACTGTGAAACAGTTGTACTCCAGCTCACAAGAAGCATGATGAAAGTGTATCATTCATTCCCAGTTGGCACTTTGTGATTCCACAGGTATTTTGGCCTTCCAATAGCACGAATCGGCATAGCCAATGGTAAGGAAGCATTAGAAATTTACGTCAAAATGTTTGGAGAGCCAAAAGTCATGCAACCCTACTTTATATGTGAAACACACTGGAAAAACATTTATGACATTCCTTGGTCCTAAGATATAACATTACTTACCTTCCCCTAAGACATATAATTACAGTGGTACCATGGTTCATAAACTCAATCCATTCCAGGAATCTGGTCGTAACCCAAATTGGTCATGACCCAAGTCAAATTTCCCCATAAGGTTCAATGTAAAGAAGGTTAATCTGTTCTGTTACCATTTTTTCTAATCACAAAAATTTGAAACAAAGTAACAAAGAAGAACCAAGTAACAAAGAACAACCAAGTACTGTACAGTAGAGAACACTAACCTAGCTTGGGGGGAAGGTTATTGTTTGGAGGGAAAGTCCAAACAATAATCATGCGATAGCAATAACGCTCAGGCGGAGGAGATGGCAGCAATTGTGATCATGCTTGTGCAGGGAAGACAGGTGCGATTGCGGCCATCTCCTCCCACCCAAGCACAGTCGCAGCCATCTTCCCACTCCCTCGAGCAAGATCGTGCAGGGAAGACGGCCGCGATAGCAGTCGTGCTTGTGCAAGGAAGATGGGCACGATCGGGATCGTCACCCAATACGGAGTTCGCGACCTGAGGCAAATTTTTGTCAAAATTTTGTTTGCGACCCAATTTGATCGTGAACTGAGGCATTTGTGAGCCAAGGTACCACTGTACTTCTCTTCAATTCCTTCCCAGACTGTGGTACTGGCAGGATAAGAAAGAAATGCATCTCATTATCTATTCTACAGCATTTCATTCAATGTGCTTGGTGAGAAGAGAATCTCAGAAGAGTCTAAGTTTTGAATTTCCTTGCTTTGGTTAGCCTCATTACTGAAAGCTATTAAAATGCTGCTCTTCATCTACTAACAATCCTTTCTCTTCTCTGCCACATGAACTTTAGAATATTGTGAAATATTTCTGTAGTTAACATTTTTTCAAGTTCATTGATCAAACATTTGTACATTTTAATGTTATAAATAATTGAAGAGCCTTCATTTCTCAGTGTTAAAATTAAGTTTTCTGTTCTGTCTTTTAAAATGGAAAGAAGAGAAAAGCATAATTTAAGCTATAAATGGCTGCAGAATGCAATACTGTCTTGTGCTTGCATGTGAGGCTTCCTTCATTTTTACTTTGATTACTGGGAAGAGGAGAGTGTGACATGAACTCTGTAGCAGAGTTCCAGCAGCAATAAAAATATCTTCACCTTCTACTTGTCAAAGGAATTTACCTACTCCCTGGTATGCTTGAATCATAGATACACCAAAATCTGGAGAAAGAAACATAGAAACGTAGAATCAGAGCAAGTCAGAAGGGGCCTCCCGCACCATCTAATCTGACCCCCAGCTCCAGCCAGCTCTGCTGATGACATGCCTGCCATGTGCATGTCCAGCCTATCCTATCCTTGAACAAGGAGAATATTTGAAATCAGTCACATGCTGTGGACAGACTGCTGCCTCAGAAGAAATTTTAGCATTGAAGGCCCAATAGTATGACCAGTTCATATCAGTGGTAGCCAATGCCTTCATTCACAAGTCTGAAAGACATCTGAACAACAAGACTGTACATAAAAGACAGTCAGGATTCAATATGGAAAGCTCAGAAACTAAAGGAGGTCAGACTAGATGGCCTGGGAGACCCCTTCTGACTCGCTCTGTTTTCTATGTTTCTATGTTTCTAAACATATTTGGCAGAGTGAAACATATCATGGCACAGGTAGATACACTCTACCTTAAAGCTTATTGATTTAGCATCAGCGAAGAAGATCTAGTTCAAAATAGTTCTGTTGACACTAGATGCCAACCTTACTACTATTTTATCATTTCTGTATCCCTTTAATAGGAAGAATGATTTACAATTATTATTGAACTTGCCTGCAGGAGCACCACATAAGGAATATAGATCTGAAGGCTTATTGCCATGGGCCATACACTACTAGCTCTTCTACTGATCATGTATGTAATACAGGGAGATGTCATGCATGGATGTAACAAGGTAACAAAAACCTAGACTACAATCCAGAAGTGTTGCCTATATACTTGAAACCATAATAAAATAAACAGACTACATTTTATTTAGGTAAGAACACTTTCCTTTAATCCTTTCCAGTTTTATCCTGCATCTAGATCTGCCACTGAACTGAATCAGCATTAAAGATAATGATGAGCAAACCTGATGCTTCCAGTTTCTAAATGAGTTTTACAACCAGATGCATATCCAGAGCTTATCAAAACTTGTTCAATCCTCTTTGGTTGCTGGGAATTTCATGAGAACAAGCTCTCAGGAGATTTTTTCCCCTCCTTCTTGGCTCAAGCTGAGTGGAAAATATTGTGAGAATAGCAACTCAAATATTCTGAATGTGTTAACTCTGCTGTTAGAAACAGCCTTCCAGTTGCCTGCTGCCTTCTTCTCTGGAGGGGAGTAGGGAACTAGACTGCAGGAAAAGCACTTGTTGCTCAGTGTATAGTGTACATATTTATTCACAATAAAAACCACCCAGGTAAGATTGCATGAATATTAAGCTTAAAAATATGAATTTCATGGTAAGTGTTTTAAACCTCCTTTCCCCTAACTGCTGTTTCACTCACTATGAATTTTATGAAAGCTGTGATAAGGAAAATATAGATTTACTGAAGGCACTCAAGACTGTGTTGATGGCGCCAACTACCCTGAGTAATCTATTCCAAATTAATCCATTCAGTTCAAAACAATGTTTGCTGTCATCTTGCTGGTATTGGATTGAGATGCATAAAGGTTGCCCATCAGTTTGATCATGTAAAACCTCTGGGCTAACTCTACAGCTTACTGAATTCAACCTCTCTACTTGTTTCTGTCATGGCAGAAAGGTGGTACATGGAGCTACTGGGTGATGAGTTTTACCAACTAGTATGTAAGTATGTGTGGGCTAATGGAGAGTGACCCCATATGGACATTAATTCCCAGATTCAAATTGTATGATTTACCAAATTATGGTAACTCACTTCCTCTTCATTTATCTCCTTCCCTCTTCCTATTGCAAGGTACTTCCAGTGCAAAGCTCCTGGTTGCATTGCCCCAGAATCCCCCATGATATCCAAATAAGTGCACTCTGGTTTAATGCTAGTTAACAAACAATGGGTTGTATTCAATGTGACACTACTGGGAAAAGTGATCTCAGTGGCTTTGTTTTCTTAGTGATTGTGTGGTCTCCAATGTGAAGTCAAATGGGCCTTAGGAAGTCTTAGCATCAACAAAGCTAGGGGAGGAGAAAGTATTCCAGCAATGCTATTCAAAATCTTAAAAGATGATGCAGTTAAAGTGCTATACTCAATATGCCAGCAAATTTGGAAAACTCAACAGTGGCCACAGGATTGGAACAGGTCAGTTTACATTCCAATTCCAAAGAAGGGCAATGCCAAAGAATGTTCAAACTACCGCACCATTACACTCATTTCACATGCTAGCAAAGTTCTGCTCAAAATCCTATAAGCTAGGCTCCAGCAGTGTGTGGACCAAGAACTACCAGAAGTACAGGCAGGAAATTTATTGTGGGATTCAAATATAAAACTATACTGGTGATTATTTTAAACTCTTCTTATTGTTTTTTACTTATTGTACTTTTGTGATCAACACTGGACTTCCTTTGGAAAGAAAATGTGAGGTACAAATGTTAAATGAAATAAAGTATTTAAAAATAATCCTCAGGGTACTTGAAAATATTCCAATATACTTTCAATATTGCAAAACACTTTGCAAATTCTTCTTGTTCTTCTTGTCTTTCTTCCTTGTTTACTGTAATTTAAATATGACTCCTTTTAGCTCAGTATATCATGAACACAAGGCCACTTTAAGCTATTAAAGTAACACACACTCCTCCACTAAATAAGATAGAACATAAGAGTCATTGACGTGCAGAGGAGTCACAGAAAGTATTTAGTCCCTATGGACAGCAAAAATCCTTAAGACAGTCTACACCAGAAAAATAGACAACAGTGTCCGCAAATTCCTTTTCCAGGTGTTCTCACTACTGCTCCTGCTTCTCAGTCTCTGCTACGACAGATCACAGAGGAAATGGCTGCTGTAACAGTCAGACGTTAGTCCTTCCCAGGACAAGGCTTCTTTACCTGGGCTGCTGCTGGTGATGCTGCCTCTTATAGTTTGAGCTTGTGGTAGCAAATGCAAGAGGTCTGTGTGCAGAAGAGGTGCTTAGAAGCTTCCAGAAGAACTTTCAGCTCCCGTCCTCTCATCCATTGCCGTTCTCATCCATTGCAGCTAGCAGGGGGAATTTTCTGATAGGTTTTGCCTGAAAATTGGCAGCCTACTTGACACCCCAAATCTGCTGCCAAAGGCAGCAGCATTGCCTTGCTTCATGGTACAGCTGCTCCTAAATGCATAGTACAGTTGGAAACCTGGTCTTTAAAACTCTGTGGAAGAAAAGCAACGTGATGAGGAAATATTTGTAGCTGGATAGGCAACATCCAGTGTCTGGGAAACTCGTTGCTCACCAGGCCATTCCCAGTTCTACGTTCCTGCCCATTCCTGCTGTTTTTGCTATCAATATATCATAGCACTGCAGTGGCCAAAGCATGATGACCTTGCTTTAAAACGAAGTGCCCAGGGAAGCTTCAAACAGTGCACTTCCCCTGTGTAAAAGCATAATTGCTGCTATTTTTTTACCGCTGCCACCACTACCATGGTGACAAATTTGATGGCAGTGATGGGGATTCCATGGGAGCTGCTCAGAAGGTGAACCTGCATACCATGTGCTACCCATCCCTGATTCAATGACACTTTTCTGCTCCCAGTTGTCTTCTCTGGAAATGGCTTTTCAAACAGAAAAAGAGGTAGTGATTTCTATATGCGCCTGATGTAATACGTAGTTTGGCTTTGAGAACTCTACATAGTCCTCATTGTTTTGCCATCCTAAAAATTATGGTTGTACCAAATTATGATTTGATTGTATTGAAGCTTACATCTGTATTCCTGGCTTTTTCCCTTGGTAGTTTCACATAACTTTGAACACTGCAACTCTCTTAACTGCTTACTTTATTCTTTGCAGACATGAGTGTCTAACAACCATTTGCCTAAATGACTTGCACAATTTGCCATTTGTTTCCTTATTCTTTACTAATCTCAGAAAAACCATGAAATTTAATATTTTACCATGACTGATATATGAATGTTGCTAGCTTTGTGTATGACTTAAAAGGTCCAAATAACAGAGATGTGAAGTTGAAAGACTTACAGTCTAATACTTGTGTTTGAGCCAAATTATTCCAGTTAAATGTAGTCCCATTATCTCAGTTGAGTTGTGGGTCAGCCTTCTCATTTGTATTCTAATAGGAAAGATAATCTGGTTCTTGACAATAGAATCCATCTTTGTTCTTGCACAACTTTGTGACATGTTATTAAGTATGCATTCACATCTAATCACAAACAATTTCAAAGGATGCGTTGTACATTTAAGCTGGCAATACTCTTCAGCCTGTTCCTCATTCAGAAGAGAAGAGTTGACATATCTGTTCTTTGTCATTTGAATTGTAATCCACTTTGAAAACATCATATGGATTAAAGGAAAAGTGGATGATAAAATATGAAGTAATCAAAAACATGACATGTCATTGGCTACTTTCAGCTGGATAAGATACCCATTAATGCATGAGTAATTCACTGTGGTGTTAATAGAGGGTGACGTGTGTATGTGGGGTGTGTGTGGGGGGGGGCTCCTAATACCTGCCTCTGAATACCTGCCATTTAGGCCTGAGATTGTCAGGAAAGCAACTGCTCTTGGGTTAATCCAAGAGGCAGCGTGAACTGTGGGTGCTCAGACTGCAGAGAAAGGACTTTACTACTCACTGCAGTTCAACAGGCATTCCCTGAGCTGGGGTCCTCCTGCTGCGTGGGACTACAACTAAAGCCCTCAGTATCTCCTAGCCAGTCATGTTTACTGGAGGATGCTGGGAGTTCTTCAAACAGCTAGAGGGCACCAGGTTATGAAAGGCTGAACTACATGTTGCAGATCCCTCAGCATTTAAAATATTATATTTTATTATAAAGTTGTTGCCTATTGTTAACATTCTTTTTTGATCTTCCTGGTCTGGGTTTGGGCACAAACTATGTCCTGGAATGTGGCCATGAAGAAGAATATTCATGTTAAGGAACGGGACTCTAGTTCAAAACTCCATGAGCCCTGGAATGTGTGTACACAGGGCTTCTAATGTTAGGAGATTGCCATTTGTTTCAATGTTTGGACCAGTTTTATTTCCCTACTATTATGTGTGTGTTGCTCACAAAGAAGGTTAATCTACCTTCCAAAGATCCTGAGACCATATGCTGGGATGCAGGTACATATTTGTATCCAATGAATTATGGGACTGGGTTTACACACAAAGACTATCTTGAAAAAGACAATAATGACAGAGTGTGGTTATGCAACAGGAAAACATGTCCTACCCTCCAGAAACAATTATAATACCAAGTGAATTCCTCTTGAATGGAAATAAGCTGTGTAGAACATAGTGCCTTGGAATGAAAGTGCATGCTTTACGTTTGGGTTTCTCAGGGCATGTTAGTCTTTTTAAACATCGATTAAAAAAACCTGGAAAGTTTTACTATAAAGATGACAAATGCTACTATGCTTTAAGGAAAGGTTGCACACAGGATGTGCAAACTCATACTTATTGATTCAATGTGGTGACTATGAGCTGCACTTGTAATGAGGGAAATAAAACATCCTCTTAATTGGCTATAAAAGGATATATAACACAGAGTTATAGAAACATTAGACTCCATAGTTATCTATTTTGTAACAATGGCACTTCTTAATGGGTATTACATTCATTGGAGGCAAAATCGAAATATTGGTTCACATCATTGGCAACAAAAGCACCTTGTAGTCCCCAGAGACAGAACAGAGCAAAATTGTGGGTACTTTCCTATTCCACAAACTATGTCTCAGTATGTAGTAGCCATACTTCTAATGTTAACTGGAATAACAATTGCATGTCAATATAAGGTCAACAAGGGCAACTACTTATATCCTTTCCAACAGAGGTAGGGCTCTAGCTTCCTCACCCACAGCACATAAGTAACTTATTCCAGTGTTGCAACTTTGAAATCCAAATGAAACAGCATTGAGGTAACATGAAAAAAACATCACAAGTAGCAGAGTCTCACTAGCTGTGACCAATGAAGTAAGGAATGGGGAAACCCAAGCACAGAGAAAAGAGAGAAAAGCAAATTAGACTCTTAAACATTCTCCACATTTTATGATGTGTAATTAACAACAGAGATATAGAAACAATTTTAAAATATATGATGTCTAGAGTATCACTTAAAACTTTACTACACAGAATGTGAAATAAGCTTTTATGATTTAAGAGTAATTCAGAAACCAATTCCAGTAAAAACACAGTCTGGCAAAGAATTTCATCATTTTTCTTCATTAGAGCACTGTTATATTACAGAAACATGTAAAATGAAGACATGAGAATACACTTTATGCAATGATTGATCTTTATGTATGGCACAAAGTATTTTAAGTTTTCCCCTAGAGTGAAAGTCCTATTTAAAGACCCATCTGAAGATTACCTTAGAAATTATTCAAGATATGACACCAAATTACTGGAGAGATTAAATCAGTTGCTTGACCAGCATGCTTGTCAACCTGTAGGCAGCTTTGGCTGTTGTCGTCAAGGATTCTAGATTGGTCAAGACAACCCTGCTTCCCAAGAGCATAACTTCAGAGCAGAAAAAAAAAATAATCACAAAGGACCCTCTAGAATCCAGAAGGCACACAAAATTCCAAAAAAGCACCAGGCAGCTCTGTGTTGTTTTGAAAATCTGTAAAACAGAATCTGTCAAGTGATCTGTCTGTAATGATTAATTTTAGATGGTGCAAGCAACCTACTACATTTTATAGTACACTGGCCCCTGCAGAATAAGCATCACTATTACTTCTTTTCTTGCAAAGCAAGAGGGAAGTATTTTTGCTTTTCTGAGGGACACAGATTCATTGGATGAATCCTCAATATTTGTTGTGCTTGGATTGTGGTCAACAGTAGTTACAGAATACAATTTCATACCCCCAGGTAGTCATACTACATGTGATGCAACATCTCCAAGTTATCATTCGCCATAGTTCAATTGCATCACCATAATTTATATGTAATTATACTTTCCCTAACCTGGTATCCTCTAAATGTGTTGGACTACAATTACCATGTTGGCCAGTAATGCTATAAATCATAGTCCTTTTACCTGGAACACCAGGATAATCAAAGTTGTACAAAATCATACATCTGTGCCCATAGTAACAGCAGCTCCACTGGAAGTTAGTATACCAACTTGGATATAACACAGTTGTATACCTATGGTTGGATCCAGGATCTGCCTTCTTTTAACAGAAAAACTCTGGTGAGTGATGTATCCATCTTATTTTCAGGAATCCCCACTCCACCTCTGCACCATAGTACAACTGCAGGTTTGAAGGCACTCCATTTGAAAGGAGGAGGTGGAAAAATCCTCTTCTGCTAGCCGACATGTAACCCCTAAAAATGATCAAAACCCAAATATTCTGGAAGACAAACAAGCACATTTTCCCTAATACACCACTGCCTTCAGGAAACTGTTGAAAGTAAGATAAGATGACATAGGTTTAGCAATCATGCTAACCACAGGAGCATGATTCTGTAGCCTTATTAATGTTTTTGTTTACACACACACACACACACAGGATACACGTTTGTGTGTATTACCATAGGGAAACTTATGAGCTCTATAAGAGATGTAGAAGGCCACACAAATAAACTTATCTGAAACAGTTCGGTCTTCTCTCAAACTAATCTAGCACACAGAAACAAAAGTAGTGTTGTGGAGAAATGGCATAATGCAATTGTTACTAATAAACAGAGTAATGTGTCAATAACACTAACTGTGTTAATTTACCCAAGCTTGTATTGAGACTTGGTATTTTTGGTATGTGGGCAAGAAGGGACAAAAATAAATAGAAACAGAGAAACTGAGCAAGTCAGGAAGCTTCCTGGGCCATCTGGTCTGACCCCCAGCTCCAGCCGGCTGTGCTCATGACATGCCTACCATGTGCAAGTCCAGTCTGTCCTTGAACACCCTCACCAATGGGGCTTCTACCATCTCCTATGAAAGCCAATTCCATACCCTTGGAGTTCTAACCATCAGGAAGTACTTCCTGGCATCCAAATTGAACCTTGATTGTCTGAGCTTTGCTCCATTGGAACGCATCCTGCCCTCCACTACAGGGGCAAACAGATCTCTACTCACCTCTGTGTGACACCCCCTCATGTACCTATATGTCGCCAACAGATCCCATCAGAGTCTCCTCTTCTCCAGGCTGAAAAGACACAGTTCCCTCAATCTTGCACCATATGGCTTTCCCTGCAATCCAGCCACCATCCTTGTGGCCCTACACTACACTGATTCCAACCTGAATAAATAAGTAAATACGCTCATATATCATTAAAACATTCATACAAACTACTGTTCTGTCTTCAACTTTCCCTCAAGTAAATTCAGTTTGAAAGAGGACATTTTAATTCAAGAGATATAATAAATGTTCATTCCTTTAATTTGAACATTACAGTAATCTGATGCGAATAAAAAGTCACTTGAGATATGAGAAGGCAACAGCCCCTTCAGGGCTAGTGTCAGAGCAAGCAACAAAAGGGAAACCCTTGTTAATCCACTGGAAAGATCATGTTAATAAATGAAAATGAGATAATGACTTTTGTGGCTAGCTGAATCTTGTCTAAAGCCTCTTATGAGCTTCATGTGTCTCAGTTAGGGACTACATCACATGTTCAGCTGTAGGTTGAACACAGCAAAAAACAAAATGAACGTGGAATAAATAAGGAAACAGAGTTGCTATTATTGTGGCTTCTCTATGGTTTTGAATCTAAAGGTTCCACCCTTGGAAGTATCCTGGTAATATCACAGCAAATTGAGAGCAAAAGTCAACAAACATCAAGAGAAAGATAAAAGGAAAATACAGTGGGATAAAATACTTCCTTCCCCTGTATCCTAGCTTTTGATATTCTGGGTGGGCATGCTGCCTGGTGGTGGGTTCCTGGGAAATCCCCAAATCTAGATTACTATCATCAGTAAAGTTTTCTAAGGAACCGGACCTTGTTAGGTCATTAAAGAGGAAATAGGTACTGTTGATGTCATGAGTTAGGGTAATATATAGGTCTCTAAATGCTAGGAAAATATGGCATGATGGAACTAAGACCCCAATTTGGAAAGATTCCCCAGATCCTTAACTGTTTTGAATTCAAAAGCAGGCTTAATAACAGTTATTGTGTACACTGGTCAGTTTCTAAAAAGAGAAGTACAGCATATCAGGATTGGGAGTAGTGCCCATTGTTCTCTGTAGAAGTAATTTGGAGGTGGTCCAAACAATACCTTTCCCTAATGTGCATTTTCTTGAACAACCATATTTTGTGAGCTAGCATGACTTTACTTTTTTAGCTTTATTATTGTGCATTTTTTTTCAATTATTATTTTGGATATGACAGGTGAAGGATTGGTAGAAAGAACAGGGTTTTGACATTAAGGGAAGATTCTGTGGGAAGGCTTGTGTGAATTCTCTTCAAACTGAGCATCGTAGTGCCCTGTTAGGGTCAACACTGAATTAGCATTAATGTAGCAAGAGACATTAAGGACATTAAAAAAAACCCAGAAAATATTTTAACAAGAACCTGGACCAAATTATTCTGTGCTGCAAAAGAACTCTTACCATGGGGGTGCAACACTTCCATACTGTTGCTTTGTGTCTGGAGTGGCAGAGATACATCATAACTGTTTCTGCCTGATCTGAAAATTACTCATCAAAAGCATACTGTATGAAGGCAGATAATGTCCTACCTCCTGCCTTACAGCCCTCTCAGGTATTCCTTCTGAAGTATCTTCACCCAAGATGTCTTGCTTCCCGCAACCATCCCCACACCAAGAGCAAGGCAAATTATTTCACCACCTGAAGCAGAACCCCATAACAAACTTCCCCCTTCCTGATATAATTCAAGCTATAATGAATAAAACAAAAATGTCCTGTCCTTTTATGACTGTCCCAAATGGCCACCTGAGGTGGTTGCCTCACTCTGGCCTCCCTACATTATGGAGCACAGTCAAGGCAAGCTGCGGTAGCTTGGCATCTGGAGCAGAAAATTCCGTGAGTGCCTCTTCTGCTCCTTGGAAATAAATTAAAACAATAATCAATTAATTTGCTTCCTTTCTGTAACAACCACAATCAACTGCCTGGGGCAGCTGCCTCTCTGCCTAATGGGAGGGCAGGTCCTGCTCACTTAGCTTATAATTTTGATTGTAGGGTACATCAAAAACTATCCTGGAAAAATATACAACCCTTTGGATTCAATGGTAAGTGAGCATGCTATCTGTACACACATTAATTTAGCATGTAAGGCAAGTCCTGAAAAGAAGGGAGGGAAAGACAGAGAGCAAGATGTGCAATCCTTTCAACAAAGACTTGGCCAGAAATCACCATAGGCTACTTGAAGCTTCGCAAATAATACTTTGTCTAAACAGAACCTCTTCAAAATATAATGAGGTTAATTTTTTCCATTATTTCTGGCATTATTTTTAAAATGTACTTCTTTAAGAGTCCAGTCATTATACATTCATTTGGTATTCATGGGGAGAGTGGTGGTCATAATGAATTCATTTGGTATTCATATGAATGTCACATACACTTCCATTAAGATACTACTGTAATTCTACTTTAGTAAGTAAAGCAATCCACCACCCCTATCCTTTCCATTTTCTGTTACTATATTATTTATCTGTTGTTATCTGCAGAAGGCAAAATCATGCTTGATGCTAACCCACAATGCCTGAAAAGTAAGAGATTTGGTTCTAGTCCTGGCCATGGGCAAAGGACTTTGTTTTTGTAATCTTCATTCTGTAACTCATGAAACATTTCATTAACAGTGCTCCCATTCAAGTAAGTAAGGCTACTCTAGAACCTGCAGATATTCTAGATATTTGCAGACTAATACTCCACATTTGAGTGATCCAGTATATAAGGGGCATTACACCAGACCGTCTATCCTTTGATCTTCCTTTCAAAGAAGTATGGAAAAGGGCTTGTGTTGAGAGGATAGGAATGTATGTCAACTCATGAATCTATGTCTCTCTTTTGCCTCCACGAGCTGCCTTAAAAACTGGTAGGCAGCACGCCTAGTCCAACATTAATACCTCCTCATTCTTTCTTCTCCCGGCCTTTGTGTGTACCTGGCAGGTGCAATAGAGTTGCCTTTCCCTGGTTTTTAGCATTATCTTTTTATTCTCTGGAATTAGGTGTGTGCAAACTCCTGCTTAGCATTAGCTTTTTGTTTAGCTATTTCTTAATTGTTAAAATGAATGTTCTAATATTGCTATATAGATTCATATTCATGTTTGATTTTGTGATTTGAAACTGTTTAACGTTAAATTTGTATATCATCAAGTGAATAGCAGTAACTGCTGGCTTATGAATACAATAAGTAGAGCAAATTTATACTTAGCTACCTATCATTCTGTGGTACCTAACATTGTTCAAAACACTTTATATACATTAGCTCTGTAATCTGCTGCATCACTGTAAGAACTATCCTACCATCCTGAGACGTTATCCAAGGCGGCATACATTTTCATATGCTAACCATCATCCAAATCACTTGCAGGGATAACAAGTTGGTCCTTAATGGAATATTTTGCTGCCCCACAACCACTACTTTTTCAGGTTAGGAAAATGTAGTAATCCTTTACTCTACCATAGAAAACAAAGAAAACAGAGCGAGTCAGAAGGGGTCTCCCAGGCCATCTAGTCTGACCTCAGGCACCAGCCGGCTCTGCTCACGACATGCCCACCATGTGGACGTCAAGCCTGTCCTTGAACACCCGCACCAATGGGGCCTCAACAACATCTCGTGGAAGCCCATTCTACACCCTCGGGGTCCTGACTGTCAGGAAGTGCTTCATGGCATCCAAACGAAACCTTGGCTCCCTGAGCTTTGCTCCATTGGAGCGCATTCTGCCTTCCTCTGCAGGGGAGAACAGGTCTCTACCCATCTCCATGTGAATTCCCCTCACATACCTGTATGTCACCAACATATCCCCTCTGAGTCTCCTCTTCTCCAGGCTGAAGAGACCCAGTTCCCTCA